>NC_069509.1:174627314-174807314 GCF_027579735.1 Bombina bombina | reverse complement strand
TCTAGTGCTCTTGCTAATGTATAACATTGTTATAAAAACTGCTGCTATCTAGTGTTCTTGCTAATGTATAACATTGTTATAAAACTGCTGCCATCTAGTGCTCTTGCTAATGTATAACATTGTTATAAAACTGCTGCCATCTAGTGCTCTTGCTAATGTATAACATTATTATAAAACTGCTGCCATCTAGTGCACTTGCTAATGTATAACATTGTTATAAAACTGCTGCCATCTAGTGCTCTTGCTAATGTATAACATTATTATAAAACTGCTGCCATCTAGTGCACTTGCTAATGTATAACATTATTATAAAGCTGCTGCCATCTAGTGCACTTGCTAATGTATAACATTGTTATAAAAACTGCTGCCATCTAGTGTTCTTGCTAATGTATAACATTGTTATAAAACTGCTGCCATCTAGTGCTCTTGCTAATGTATAACATTGTTATAAAACTGCTGCCATCTAGTGCTCTTGCTAATGTATAACATTATTATAAAACTGCTGCCATCTAGTGCTCTTGTTAATGTATAACATTGTAACAAAACTGCTGCCATCTAGTGCTCTTGCTAATGTATAACATTATTATAAAACTGCTGCCATCTAGTGCTCTTGCTAATGTATAACATTATTATAAAACTGCTACCATCTAGTGCTCTTGCTAATGTATAACATTGTTATAAAAACTGCTGCCATCTAGTGTTCTTGCTAATGTATAACATTGTTATAAAACTGCTGCCATCTAGTGCTCTTGCTAATGTATAACATTGTTATAAAACTGCTGCCATCTAGTGCTCTTGCTAATGTATAACATTATTATAAAACTGCTGCCATCTAGTGCTCTTGCTAATGTATAACATTGTTACAGAACTGCTGCCATCTAGTGCTCTTGCTAATGTATAACATTATTATAAAACTGCTGCCATCTAGTGCTCTTGCTAATGTATAACATTATTATAAAACTGCTGCCATCTAGTGCTCTTGCTAATGTTTAATATTGTTACAAAACTGCTGCCATCTAGTGCTCTTACTAATGTATAACATTGTTGCAAAACTGCTGCTATATAGTGCTGTAGACACGTGCACGCTCCTGAACTAATCTTCCTTCTTTACAACATAGGACAACAAGAAAATGAAAAATAATTGTAATAGAATAAAATTGGAAAGTTGTCTAAAACTGTATGTTCTATCTGAATCATGAAATAAAATATGTGGGCTTTACGTCACTTTAATTACCACTTTCTTCCTACTTTTTAAATTTTTTTTAATATTGCCATATTAGATTCATAAATTACACTCTAAATAAATAGACTGGCACAGATGCAAAATCCATTTGCAAATATTCAGAATTTTACAGTATTATTTGAAACATTATCTGAACCAGACTTCATGGCATATTTGTTAATGTATTTGTTACCATTAAATTCACTTGTCTCACAGTTATAGTAGAATTTCCTTAGGTCACCAACCATAACAATTCAGACCTATCAGTCTCTAATGCAATTTAAAGGTTGTAAAATTAAATGGGGAAACATACTGTAGGTTAAAGGTAATTCACAACTAGAAGGTAATATAAGTCAAACTGATGTTTAGTAGAATACCTTGACTATAAATATTTTTGCAAAGAAAATGTTTTATTTTTAATTTACATTTCTCTATATTGAATGTATTATTTAAAATATATACAATGTCACATTCAGATTTTAAAAAAGACTTAAAATACAATAACATATTCAAATACTGACTCTTCTTAAATTCAATTGTCTGCAAAAATCAACATTTGATTTAAACTACCGTATAGTAGATATTTTGTTTCTAAAATAAAATGGTAAAATTGATACAGATTTTTGTTGTTGTTGAATGCTTAGAGCACATTGAAGATTCCGTTAGAACAAACAAATTGGTCGACATCTGTTCTTTTTGGGGAATTTGCCAAAACATTTTCTTATTCATATATCTTATCTCACATTAATTGTCTTAAAGCAATTATCCTTCAAGTCCAAAATAGACATAGAAACCATCATGCATCTCACTACGGTCCAGAATCACAAAAACTCTCAGGCATAATATTAAATATCAAAATGATCCCTGTTTGCAGATCTTAAAAAAAAATACTCTAAAAAGAAGGCTGAACTTGGAAGTTCAGATTAGTGATGAACTGCCGCCTATGATTATTTTATTTTTTTAGAGACACTAAAGTCAAAATTAAAATTTCAGGATTGATACAGCATCGACTTGCAATGCACATAAATTCGTACATCAAAATATTTGCGTAAGTCAAGGTTGACAATTTATCAAGCTTTTCTTTCTAGCATCGTATGAAATTACGAGGTGTATTTGGAACAGAATTTACACCCGTACAAAGACTACTCCAATCAGATTCTCCAAGTTATCATGCTGTGATGCCTGTAACTTGCAACTAAAATTCTGCTTCTACATCAAATGTGTATTCTGCACCTTCTCCGTTATTTGGCTTCAGCAGAAAGGATAAGATAACAAACTGCAAAGTTGGAAGAGTTATGTTTGTGACGTTGCCAGTTGAAATTTTCAGAATTGGAAAATCCCATTTTCCGACATAAATTTAGATAGCGTGTACAATTTAAAACAACTTTCTAATTTACTTCTATTATTAAACTGTCTTTGTTCTCTAGGGGGTAGATTTATCAAGCAGTGGAAGCTGCAATCTACCCCAGAAGTTTCAGGTCCACCTGAAACTTAAGTTAAGAAGCAGCGGTCGTAAGACCGCTGCTCCTTAACTCATCTGCAGACAGCAATCATCCAGATCAGATACGATCATGGTGATTGATACCCCCTGCTAGCGGACGATTGGCCGCAAATGTGTAGGGCACGACATTGCACAAGCAATTTACCAGAAATGCTTGTACAATGATAAATGCAGACAGCGTATGCTGTTGGCATTTATCAATGTCGGGCGGACATGATTCGCTACAGTGGATCATGTCCGCCCGACATTTGATAAATCTACCCCTTGGTATCTTTTGATGAAAAGCTCTGAGGTAAGTTTGTGTCTGCAGCACTATATGACAACAGTTTTGCAAGAATGTTATCCATTTGCAAGAGCTATTTCCTGCGCTTTAGTGCTCCACACTGTCAGAAAAAGGGTATGGTTGGGGTCCGTTTGTGAACACTTAGGGTTCAACTGCTATGGTTGTACCCTCAATGGGTAATAATTACACCTTAAGGAACTAATATGTACCATTTAGCGGTAAATAAGGTACAAATATGTTTCCAACTGTCAAATGGTCCATGTCTGTACCATTTAATCCCCCCAAAAAGGTACAACCACTTGTGTGACTAAAAGGTTGAGGGGGATGGGTGGTTTAAGGCTGCCAAACCCTGCAAGTCTATATCATTTGTACACCTCAATTATTCATATTCATATAACTGGCAGTCACCCAAAATGAATGCAACATACATGTTGTACAGCAAAATAATTATGTTCAATCGTTGTTGGTAATATGCAAGAAGTGTGTAAAGCAAAAAAAATACTTAACAACCCATATATTCAATGATACTGTGTTGCTTGTTCTTAATAGCAAACAAGCACTTAACATTTTAATGTTTATATTTAGAGCATCAAGATGTTAACTCCTTAACATAAAGCAAATATATTAACTAAAATTACAAAGAAATCTATCAAAATAAACAAGAACTGTTTAAGAACCATTTAAAAAAAAAAAAAAAAAATTGTAACCGTTCCCCAGTCACATACATCGACATAGTGTAACACACCATAGCACCATCTGTTGGTTGAAAGTTCCTTGACATGTGTAACACAGCTTCATCTATTGGTAGCAGGTTCATCACCAAAATGTGTACTGGGGAAATAGACTAATTTGCATATATTTTGCATAGAGTGACAATTCAATGTATGGTTGTGAGTTTTATCATTTATCCCTCCCCAGAATCCTCCTTCTTTTTGTTAGAGTTATATTTTATTATTATATTGTTTTCTATATATTTATGTTTTATGTGGCATGTCACCCTAAATTAAATGGGGTAATTTTAGAGTCTAGTATAGAGTGATATAAAACACATTGAGTATGGAGAGTAGCTTCTTTTTTTTTTGGAACTGGTTGTTTAGCCTGGTTCTTTCAGGTAGTTTTGTAGCAGTCTTTGGATTTGCTATATGGCTACAGTATCCACACTTTTATAAAACTGCAGTGTGGCTATTTTAATACTGTCTAAAAAAGTACACATTAAATGAATGCATATTTGAATGTTATATGATAAATTTAATGGATCAGCATTTGTAATATGCTGTGTTGAGTCCAAATTTGCCATCATGAGTTAAAAAGGGCTTGTCACTGGGGCAGTACCATTAAAAGGCCAGATTTGCACCATTTTTTAAGGGTACAATATGGTACCATAGGACTGAGGTCCAATCGAGTCACCAAAGGTACATATTTGCCTTTGAAAGGTACAATCTGCAAGGGTACCAACTTGTACCCATGTTAAAGGGTACAGCAGGTGTACCTTTGAGGGTACTGCCCCAGTGACAAGCTGTTGTACCCCTAAAGGTACAATTTTTGCACATCTTTTCTAACAGTGCAGACACCTATCTAGGTATTCCTTCAACAAATAATACCATGTGAATTAAGCAAATTTGATAATAGAATTGGAAACTAAAATTGTATGCTCTGTCTGAATCACAAAATAAATATTTTGGGGTTCATAACCTTTAAGAAACACAATCAAACCTTCTGTATATGTCACTGGTTCCAGCATTATTCTCATCTAATGTTTCCTGTTTACTCACATCTTTGAATTGATGTTTCATGCTTTATGCAGCCTTGGTAACATCTTTAACAGCCTTTTAATTGTGTTCATTTGTTAATCATCATAATTCTGCTCATAAATATCCCACAGTGTTCATGAGCCCCTATAAAAGCTACTTTTTGTAGGATGAAGATGTAGTTAATAATACAAGAGGAATTGTATGCCTTATGCAATCAAGCTAACTATGCATAGAGATCATTTGACTATTAATATATATTTTACACAGTGTTACTACCTTTGTTTTACAAACCATAGCAATTAGCATAATTAATTCAACACTATAAAATGTTGAATGTACATTGACTGTAGTAAAGTGAACATTCATGCAAATTACAGTTATATTAATATAATATCCATTTAAATTTACTTTGGTTTAGAACATTTCTTGGCATTATAACTGTATTAGCTAAACATCTGGACACATTTGTACTGAAACAATATGTTCATTAATGCCAGCTATTAAAATCTAATTTCAAACACATTTGCAATTTTTTCACCCTGAAATAATTTTTAAGGGATATTTAACATACAGACATTTTAAGGCCGCAGTAACAACAAGCTTTATGCTCCATTATTTCCACTACATATACATATATATAGCTCTTAAATTTGGGAAAACTGAATTGAAAATTGCATCCAAATATGTTTTATTAAACTGTCCTGAGCTCAATATCTAACACTGGTATGATGTTTGCTAGCTGAAGTGTGTGTGGGTGTATATATATATATAAAGCAAAATAATAACAAACTGATTTGTTCATGTGTTTAAAACTGTTGACAAGAAAGTCTTTTGACTTCTGTCTCAGCCAATAATTTTGTAAGTTTCATGTTTGTTCTTGACAATTCTGACCCCATTAAAAAATATAATTCATAATTTTCTTTTAAAAATATATATGTGAGTGCTGCTGTCAGCTTCTAGCAGTAGCACTAACTACCACTTTACCTTTATTAAAGTTAAAGCAGCTGTCCTGCTGCTCCGCTAAAGATTTCCCCATACTATATAGGAAATAAGGGGGTTAAAGAAATGTTGTTAACAAACCATTAATGGAAAAATTTGGCTGAACAGAAAGGCCCCATAAAGTAATCTTAAACAAAGTGAAATCATTTCAAATTAGTCATTTGTTTTATGTGATGAACAATTTGTATGAAACAATTTTTTTGCATTTTCTTACAGTTTTAAAATATTTATTTTGCAATGCAGAGATTAATTGTTGACATATACTTTGTCCCAATACAATTCCAGTTGAGGAAATCGTTTTCTACATTGGAGTAGCTAATTGAAAGAATGTTTTACCATTATTAAAATATTTATATTTCTGGTCATGTTATGCAGTAGATGAAGTGACTACATTCTTTTGAAAAGCTAAAAATCACCTTTAAAGGGACATTCTATTGTAAAAGAATACATTAGCTAATTCATTGATTAGAGAATAATTATTGCATTACTGACTTCAGTTAAATATGTATCTAACTCCTTCAAAGAGGTTAAACACATTGGCCGTGCGCTATAAAGGCCATTCAGACAATCAGAAGTGACCATTTCATTTTGTCAGAGCTGCAGTTCTTTATATCCCCAGGGGGTTAAACCTGTTGCGGCACTTAAAAAAATGGTAATCTTTTTTTATTATTATTATCATGTATTTGTAGAGCGCCAACATTTTCTGCAGCGTTATAAACACAGGCGCTATACAAGGTAACATTTATAGAGATCAAATGGGTAGAGTGCCCTGCAGAGAGTTGCACTGTTGTAGTCAGCTCTTATGAAGGTGATCTACAAATAGCTGGGCTCAGAGGCTTACATGCTAAGGGGGTTCATGGTGGATAGTAATAGAGGAAATGAACTGGGGTTAGGAACGGTTAGTGTAGGTTGTATGCATCACTGAACAGCAGAGTCTTCAGGGAGCGCTTGAAGGTTTCAAAACTAGGGGAGAGTCTTGTGGAGCGAGACAGAAAGTTCCACAAGATGGGAGCCAGTCTGGAGATGTTCTGTAGATGGGAATGTGAGGAGGTAACAAGAGAGGAGGAGAGTAGGAGATCATGAGCGGAGCGAAGGGGACAGGAGGAAGAGTATCTGGAGACAATGGCCTCTAGTTATCAATGTCTGTCAGCCCTGATCCAACAGTGTGGATTAGGTCCGACAGACAACGCTGAATACGGCGAGCAATACGCTCGCTGTATTCAGCATTGCACCAGCAGCTCACAAGAGCTGCTGGTGCAATGCCGTCCCCTGCAGACTCGCGGCCAATTGGCCGCCAGAAGGGGGTGTCAATCAACCCGATCGTACTCGATCGGGTTGAATTGCGGCGATGTCTGTCCGCTGCTTCATAACTGCTGTTTCTGGTGAGCCTGCAGGCTCGCCAGAAACACGGGGCATCAAGCTCCATTCGGAGCTTGATACATATGCCCCAAGGTCTGAGATATAGAGGGGAGCAGTGCAGTTGAGAGTCAGAATTTTGTGTTTAAGCCTGGAGGCAAGAGGAAGCCAGCGAAGGGATTGGCAGAGAGGTGCAGTAGATGAAGAGTGACGTGTAAGGAAGATGAGCCTGGCAGAGACATTCATTATGGATTGTAAAGGAGCTAGGCGGCAGCTAGGGAGACCAGAGAGGATGGAGTTGCAGTAGTCGAGGAGGGAAAGGATGAGAGAGTGGATTCAAATCTTAGTTGCGTCTTGTGTAAGGAAATGTCTAATTTTAGTGATGTTTTTAAGGTGGAAGTGGCTGGCTTTAACATAGGAATGAATGTGAGGAGAGAAAGAAAGATCTGAGTCAAGTGTGACCCCAAGACATCGGGCATGTGGGGTAGGGGTAATCATGGAGTTATCGACAGTTATAGAGAAGTTGGGGGTGGAGATTTTTTTAAGAAGGGGAGGGAATAAGAAGCTCAGTTTTGGAGAGATTAGCTTAAGGTAGTGAGAGGACATCCAAGATGAGATATGAGAAAGACAGTTAGTGACATGGGTTTGCGATGAAGAAGATAGGTCCGGTGCAGAGAGGTAGAGTCAGTTAAGTAAAAATCGAATTGTCTACTGAATTAGAACATGTCATTTTTTGTCATAAGAATATCCCTTTAAATCTTTACCAGGTGTCACACCTACATTAAACACTTTGCATTTCTAATATATGCTGTCATTGTATTGTTCTGCTTGTATGTGTATTGTGTGCATTAATGTAATAGGCATAAAAAAGGCTCCGATCATTCCATGAGCACAACTGTTATAAAGCTGCATGTTATATATGATTGCGTCAATTTGCAACAACCTACACATAATGAGTCATATAACAACACATTAAGTATGTGAACATAGTTAAACAAAGTAATCAGTGTATTTTGATCACAAACAATTTCTATCTAATTATATTTAATCTTATGCTGCTACGGTTTTTAGTGTGCATGACGGACAGCGAAGGTAACGTGTTTGAACAGAATGGAATGAATTATTACTTCATTTAAAGGGACACTAAACCAATTTTTTTTTTCTTTCATGATTTGGATAGAGCATGCAATTTTAAGCAACTTACTAAATTACTCCTATTATTAATTTTTCTTTATTCTCTTGCTCTCTTTATTTGAAAAATCAGGAATGTAAGGTTAGGAGCCGGCCTATTTTAGGTTCAGCGCCTGGGTACTGCTTGCTGATTGGTGGCTAAATGTAGCCACCAATTAGCAATCACTATCCATGGGGCTGAACCAAAAAGGGCCTTTTATTCCTGCTTTTTCAAATATAGATAGCAACAGAACAAAGAAAAATTGATAATAGGAGTAAAATAGAAATTTGCTTAAAATTGCTGCTCTATCTGACTCATGAAAGAAAAAAAATGGGTTTAGTGTCCCTTTAAGAGACATAAAACCCAAAAAAGTTTTTTCAGGCATATGAAAAAAAACAGCAATTAAAGGGACATTCCATCCAAAATTGGAATCCATATGGATGCATTTCAGTTTTGAAAAGATGCATTTTTGTAATATACATTAGCAAAAATGCTTCTAATAAAAGCTATAGCTATTCCAAAAGTGTATTTAAAGGGACATGAAAGCCATTTTTTTTTTCTTTCATGATTTAGAAAGAGCATGCAATTTTAAACACCTTTCTAATTTACTTCTATTATCTAATTTGCTTCATTCTCTTGATATCACTTGCTGAAAAGCATATATAGATATGCTCAGTAGCTGCTGATTGGTTGCTGCACCTAGAGGCTTTGTGTGATTTGCTCACACATGTGCATTGCTATTTCTTAAAGAAAGGATATCTTAAGAATTGAGCAAATTAGATAATAGAAGTAAATTGGAAAGTTGTTTAAAATTGCATGCCCTATCTGAATCTTGAAAGTTTAATTTTGACTAGACTGTCCCTTTAAGTATGCACCAGCATTTTAATTTTAAATACAGCACTTGTTCAGAGAGTCTAATGTGATTGTACCATCTCGTAATGACTCAATTTGTTAATTGCTGACATGATACAAGTCCCACTTTCACTCTGAGCAACTGCAATATTTAAAATATTAGTGCACTGAGAATATCTAGCTATGCTTCTCATTCACATGCAGAGAAAAATGTTGAAACAAAACAACTTTTACTAGAAGTATTTTTGCCAGTACATGTATAATGCAAATATGTTTCTATTTAAAGATGTAATTCATGTACTATGTGAATTTAAATTTTGACCGGAATGTCCCTTAAAAAATGTATTGCTGGACAAGTCCAAACTTTCACAAGCAAGAAAATGTAATATATTTTAAAATACCTTTTTGTTTAACTAACAAACAAAATATTAGCTTAAAGGGATACTAACCCCACATTTTTTCTTTCATGATTCAGATACAGCAGCAATTTAAGCAACTTTCTAATTTACTCCTATTATCAATTTTTCATTGTTCTCATGGTATCTTGATTTGAAAAAGCAGTAATAAAAGGTTAGGAGCCGGCCCATTTTTAGTTCAGCACCTCAGTTGCGCTTGCAGATTGGTTTGCTACATTTAGCCACAAATCAGCAAGTGCTACCCAGGTGCTGAACAAAAAATAGTCCGGCTCTAAAGCTTACAGTACTGCTTTTTCAAATCAAGATAGCATGAGAACAAAGAAAAAATGATAATAGGAGTAAATTAGAAAGGTGCTTAAAATCTCATGCTCTATCTGAATAATGAAAGAAAAAAATTAGGTTTAGTATCCCTTTAAAATCACTTTAATACAGGTATTTAGGTTTCACAGACTGCTCTGCAGACAGTTTTAACCCATATACGAAATACAAAGCTGTCTAATAAAAACTAAAAATCTTACGCAGGTGTGAAAAAATGCTCTTAAAGGGTCATTAAACCCAAAATTTTTATTTCATGATTTAGAAAGAGCTTTAAACAACTTTCTAATTTACTTCTATTATCTAATTTGCTTCATGCTCTTGATATTCTTTGCTGAAAAGCATATCTAGATAGGCTCAGTAGCTGCTGATTGGTTGCTGCACATAGATGCCTCATTTGATTGGCTCTCCCATGTGCATTGCTCTTTCTTCAGCAAAGGATATCTAACAAATTTTGGCCTAGATTTGGAGTTTGGCGGTAGCCGTGAAAACCAGCATTAGAGGCTCCTAACGCTGGTTTTAGGCTAACTCCGGTATTTGGAGTCACTCAAAAAAGGGTCTAACGCTCACTTTTCAGCCGCGACTTTTCCATACCGCAGATCCCCTTACGTAAACTGCGTATCCTATCTTTTCAATGGGATTTTTCTAACTCCGGTATTTAGAGTCGTGGCTGAAGTGAGCGTTAGAAATCTAACGAAAAAACTCCAGCCGCTGAAAAAAGTCAGTAGTTAAGAGCTTTCTGGGCTAACGCCGGTTCATAAAGCTCTTAACTACTATACTCTAAAGTACACTAACACCCATAAACTACCTATGTACCCCTAAACCGAGGTCCCCCCACTCAATTACATTTTTTTAACCCCTAATCTGCCGACCGCCACCTACGTTATACTTATGTACCGCTAATCTGCTGCCCCTAACACCGCCGACCCCTGTATTATATTTATTAACCCCTAATCTGCCCCCCACAACGTCGCTGCCAGCTACCTACAATAATTAACCCCTAATCTGCCGACCGCAAAGCGCCGCCACCTACATTATAGCTATGTACCCCTAATCTGCTGCCCCTAACACCGCCAACCCCTATATTATATTTATTAACCCCAAATCTGCCCCCCTCAACGTCTCCTCCACCTGCCTACACTTATTAACCCCTAATCTGCCTAGCGGACCCCACCGCTACTATAATAAAGTTATTAACCCTTAATCCGCCTTACTAACCCTATAATAAATAGTATTAACCCCTAATCTGCCCTCCCTAACATCGCCGACACCTAACTTAAATTATTAACCCCTAATCTGCCGACCAGAGCTCACCGCTATTCTAATAAATGTATTAACCCCTAAAGCTAAATCTAACCCTAACACTAACACCCCCCTAAGTTAAATATAATTTTAATCTAACGAAATTAATTAACTCTTATTAAATAAATTATTCCTATTTAAAGCTAAATACTTACCTGTAAAATAAATCCTAATATGGCTACAATATAAATTATAATTACATTGTAGCTATTTTAGGATTAATATTTATTTTACAGGTAACTTTGTATTTATTTTAACCAGGTACAATAGCTATTAAATAGTTAAGAACTATTTAATAGTTACCTAGTTAAAATAATTACAACATTACCTGTAAAATAAATCCTAACCTAAGTTACAATTAAACCTAACACTATACTATCATTAAATTAATTAAATTAAATACCTATAATTACCTACAATTAAACCTAACACTACACTATCAATAAATTAATTAAATACAATATCTACAAATAACTACAATGAAATAAACTAACTAAAGTACAAAAAATAAAAAAGAACTAAGTTACAAAAAATAAAAAAATATCTACAAACATAAGAAAAATATTACAACAATTTTAAACTAATTACACCTACTCTAAGCCCCCTAATAAAATAACAAAGACCCCCAAAATAAAAAATGCCCTACCCTATTCTAAATTAATAAAGTTCAAAGCTCTTTTACCTTACCAGCCCTGAACAGGGCCCTTTGCGGGGCATGCCCCAAGAAGTTCAGCTCTTTTGCCTGTAAAAAAAAAACATACAATACCCCCCCCCAACATTACAACCCATCACCCACATACCCCTAATCTAACCCAAACCCCCCTTAAATAAACCTAACACTAAGCCCCTGAAGATCATCCTACCTTGTCTTCACCTCACCAGGTATCACCGATCCGTCCTGGCTCCAAAATCTTCATCCAACCCAAGCGGGGGCTGGCGATCCATCATCCGGTGGCTGAAGAGGTCCAGAAGAGGCTCAAAAGTCTTCATCCTATCCGGGAAGAAGAGGCGATCCGGACCGGCAACCATCTTGATCCAACTGGCATCTTCTATCTTCATCCGATGACGACCGGCTCCATCCTGAAGACCTCCACCGCGGACCCATCTTCTTCCGGCAACGTCCAACTGAAGAATGACGGTTCCTTTAAGGGACGTCATCCAAGATGGCGTCCCTCGAATTCCGATTGGCTGATAGGATTCTATCAGCCAATCGGAATTAAGGTAGGAATATTCTGATTGGCTGATGGAATCAGCCAATCAGAATCAAGTTCAATCCGATTGGCTGATCCAATCAGCCAATCAGATTGAGCTTGCATTCTATTGGCTGTTCCGATCAGATTAGGGGTATGTGGGTGGTGGGTTGTAATGTTGGGGGGGGTATTGTATTTTTTTTTTTTTTACAGGCAAAAGAGCTGAACTTCTTGGGGTATGCCCCGCAAAGGGCCCTGTTCAGGGCTGGTAAGGTAAAAGAGCTTTGAACTTTATTAATTTAGAATAGGGTAGGGCATTTTTTATTTTGGGGGTCTTTGTTATTTTATTAGGGGGCTTAGAGTAGGTGTAATTAGTTTAAAATTGTTGTAATATTTTTCTTATGTTTGTAGATATTTTTTTATTTTTTGTAACTTAGTTCTTTTTTATTTTTTGTACTTTAGTTAGTTTATTTCATTGTAGTTATTTGTAGATATTGTATTTAATTAATTTATTGATAGTGTAGTGTTAGGTTTAATTGTAGGTAATTGTAGGTATTTTATTTAATTAATTTAATGATAGTATAGTGTTAGGTTTAATTGTAACTTAGGTTAGGATTTATTTTACAGGTAATGTTGTAATTATTTTAACTAGGTAACTATTAAATAGTTCTTAACTATTTAATAGCTATTGTACCTGGTTAAAATAAATACAAAGTTACCTGTAAAATAAATATTAATCCTAAAATAGCTACAATGTAATTATAATTTATATTGTAGCTATATTAGGATTTATTTTACAGGTAAGTATTTAGCTTTAAATAGGAATAATTTATTTAATAAGAGTTAATAAATTTCGTTAGATTAAAATTATATTTAATTTAGGGGGGTGTTAGTGTTAGGGTTAGACTTAGCTTTAGGGGTTAATACATTTATTAGAATAGCGGTGAGCTCCGGTCGGCAGATTAGGGGTTAATAAGTGTAGGCAGGTGGAGGCGACGTTGTGGGGAGCAGATTAGGGGTTAATAAATATAATATAGGGGTCGGCGGTGTTAGGGGCAGCAGATTAGGGGTACATAGGGATAATGTAATGTCAGGATTCTTCACTGTCCCTTTAAGTTAGAGGAACAATCTGATTGGCGGCAACGCCTTTAAAACCTAACTACTTCCTTTTACTCATTGCTTAGTAATTTTACCTGAAGCCTACCTGATCCAGATTTCCTGAATTCATTGGGGAATATTTAAGCTTACTGACGCTATATTAATAATTAAGTCATTGTTGTTTTTACAACTTACAGAAGCCTCATAATCTGCTTATTTTACGCAGCTTGGAAATTCTACAAAAGTTAAAGGATTAAACGCAGATCTACTTATTCCATCTAATCACTTCATACCTGCAAGCATTGTCCGGATTACTTAAACAAAACATCTTTTCTCATTGCCATATTCAATTCCTGTAAGGAATCAGCAATAATACCGGACCGGACCAACGGCTCTACATTCTCCTCCTCTCTGTGACGTCAGACGCTACCGATCGCGGTAAGAGTAATTTCTTCCTATTCTTCCTCTCACAGAAAGACCGCTGCAGCTCCTATATTACCGATAGAAACTATCTCCAAAATCCTCTAATAACTATCGCCTACAGCCTACTACAACTACTAACTGATCTGGGATCACAGCGGTCGCAGGTGTAATTAAAGAGCAAGCAAGCAAGGTAAACAAAGACATTTTACAAAAAGTATTTTGAACTGATTGAATAATACAAAGACTGTTTCTTAAGCCTGAAAAGTACAGATTCATTCATTCAAAAGGACTGTTTATCCAATATTTCCTCTATTTGAAGTTATTATTTCAGTATTACCTGAGTATTACTTTATTTGCTGCAAATTCCTGGACTTTGGTTTCTGTTATTTTCCTCTAGTTCAAGTATATAAACTAGAGTTAATTGTATATGAAGTAATATACAGAGTTAACCCTTTACTAAACTTCACTTTATATTTACTGAATCCTTTTTCACTATAAAGGATTTCACATTATTCAGTGAAAACAAAACAATATTTAAAGGTACAGCAGTTGTGTTCCTTAATAGGTTTTTGCACCTCATATAATTACTAAGCCAGAAAAATAGAACCAGCTGACCTCCCACAAATTGTCTACAACCTTTCTCAAAAGGTAGACCAACTTACTCAAGCAGTTCGTGATGTACAGGTTGAAAATCAATCCTTAAGAACCATTATAAGAGATTCAATTGCAGTAAAAACCTCTCAACAAGAAATTTCTCCAGAACCACAGGTCTCTTTGCCTGAGACTTTTTCTGGGAATATAAAGCTATATAGACAATTCAAAAATTCTTGTCAATTATTATTTAACCTCAGACCCAGGACATACCCCACCCAGAGAGTAAAAGTTTTAAGCACCATCTCTTTTCTCAGAGGGGAACCCAGGACCTGGGCAGATAACCTTTGTGAGAATGATGATCCTTTGTTAGGATCGTTAGAAGAATTTTTTACAGCATTGGATGAACTATACCAAGACTCTGAAGTTCAGATTACAGCAGAAGCCTCCATGAGGAAATTAAAACAAGGGAAAAGACCTGTGGAGGACTACATCACAGAGTTCAAGATATATGCAGCTGATTCCCAATGGAACCAAATCTCATTAAGGAACCAGTTCCGTCTAGGACTAGCTGACAACCTGAAAGATGAATTAGCTCGTTGTGAATTGCCTAAAACATTAGACGCTCTGATGAGATCCTCAGTCCAAATAGATCGAAGATTACGTGAACGCAGAGCAGAACGATACTCTTCAGAGAATCGTCCTAAGACATCAAACTATTCTCAGGTTCATAATTTCAATCCTACTACTAAACCTATTTCTGAACCTATGGAGATAGGAGTGCTCAGAGGACCATTAACTCCAGAAGAAAGGCTCCGCAGAAGAGTTAAAAGTTTATGCATGTATTGCGCAAATCCAATGCATACCGTGCAAGATTGCCCATTACTTCAAAAATCCAAAAGAAGTAAGTTTACATACCTTAATACCTCAATACAGATTACCAACCAATCATCCTTTAACATTTTATCTATCTCTCTACAGTGGCACCAAAGACAACTGAAGGTTAATGGCATCATCGATTCTGGGGCTTATGGAAACTTCATTGATTATCATACTGTAGTTTCTAATAAAATTCCTTTAATTTGCAAAACGAAACCTATTTGTGTACGTGTCATTGATGGTTCAACTATTCCTACAGGACCTATAACACATCACACAGAACCACTTCTTATGTCTTTTTTAGGACACACAGAACTTCTGTCTTTTGATGTGATTCCTTCGCCTCAATTCCCTATCATCCTTGGTATTAGCTGGCTCAAACTTCATAATCCACACATAAATTGGGATCCTTTTACAATTACTTTCCCCTCTACGTATTGTAAGACACATTGTTCTCCAAAACCTTTAATCTTACAGGTTGATTCACTAGAAGAAACCTTACCGAAAGAATATGAACAATACCATGACGTGTTCAGTAAAACGGAAGCGGAGAACCTCCCCCCTCATCGACCGTATGATTGTCCCATTGAGCTTCAACCTGGGGCCAGCATCCCTTACGGTCATCTCTATCCTATGAGCCAACCTGAATTAGACTACCTAAAACAATATCTTGACGACAACCTAAGGAAAGGCTTTATAAGACCTTCAACTTCCCCAGCAGGAGCAGGGATGTTTTTTGTCCGCAACAAAGATTCAACAATCAGACCAATAATTGACTATCGTGAGCTCAACAAGAGAACCATAAAAAACAGATATCCCCTTCCATTAATACCGGAATTAATCGAACGTCTTTCACAAGCCACTATCTACTCCAAGTTAGATCTGAGAGGAGCTTATAATTTGGTTCGCATAAAGGAAGGACACGAATGGTTAACAGCATTCAGAACAAGATATGGGCTCTACGAATATCTAGTCATGCCTTTTGGATTGTGCAACGCACCCGCTACTTTCCAACATTTTATTAATGATGTTTTTCGTGATCTACTCGATATTTGCCTCGTAGTATATCTGGATGACATACTCATTTATTCAAACAATAAGACAGAACACATTGAACATGTCAGAAAGGTGCTTCAAAGATTAAGAGAAAACAAATTGTACGCTAAATTAGAAAAGTGTCTTTTTCATACAAACAAAGTTTCTTTCCTTGGTTATAACATTTCACCTCAGGGAATAGAAATGCAAAAAGAAAAAGTTGAAGCAGTAGAAGATTGGCCTACTCCCAGAAATAAAAAAGAGCTTCAAAAATTTCTAGGATTCGCCAATTACTATAGAAAATTTATAAAGGATTATTCAAAAATTGCAAAACCTCTTACACGTTTAACCAGTACTTTAATTCCTTATCACTGGGATGCCGAAGCTTCTGCTTCCTTTACAACGTTAAAAAATCGGTTCACCACCGCTCCCATATTGAAATTCCCAAACGCAAATCTACCATATATACTAGAAGTGGACTCCTCTGATTTTGCTTTAGGAGCAGTGCTGTCGCAACAAGAAACACTTAATAGCCCTATTCACCCTGTTTCATTCCTTTCAAAAATGATGACTCCGGCAGAAAGAAATTACCCCATAGGGGAAAAAGAACTTTTGGCCATTAAACAATCTTTTGAACATTGGAGACATCTGTTGGAGGGTACTACATTCCCTATTAAAGTCTATACTGACCACAAAAACCTCCAATATTTACAATGCAACAAAACGTTATCTGCAAGACAGGTCCGTTGGAGCCTCTATTTTGCTAGGTTTAATTTTAATATCATATATAGACCAGCAAGTAAGAACGGCAAAGCTGATGCCCTGTCACGTTTACCAGACAAACCTCAAGACCTTAACAACAATTTCCCTATCATTCCTAAGGAACAGTTCATTGGTTTCACAAACCTATTCCTTGAAGATATAAGGAAATTTACAAATCAAGAACCAAATTTTCCACATCAATCACTTATTAAGAGAGAAAATGATTACTATCATGGAGAGAAACTGTATGTTCCTGAAGCAATGAGATCACAAATTCTCAAAACATTCCACGACACCCCTCTAGCGGGACATCCAGGAATCTTGCGTACAACAGAATTAATAAAAAGGGATTTCTGGTGGCCAAATATGCAGAAGACTATACAAGATTATGTTCAAACTTGTCTGATCTGTACAACCTCAAAATCAGAAAAAAGACCTCCATATGGCCTACTAATGCCATTACCTACTCCCACTAGACCTTGGCACCATTTATCAATGGACTTTATTGTTGATTTGCCTATTTCGAATAATCAAAACACCATATTTGTAGTAATAGATATCTTCTCAAAAATGGCTCACTTTATTCCGTATCATAAGTTGCCAACTTCTTCCGAAACAGCTCATCTTTTCATCAATAACATTGTCAAACTCCATGGAATCCCTTCAATTCTAACAACTGACAGGGGTTCTCAATTCACCTCACATTTCTGGAGAAACCTCTGTAAAATAACAGGCATTGAACATAGATACACCACAGCTTTCCACCCTCAAACCAACGGGCAGGCAGAACGTCTTAACCAATGGTTAGAACAATATTTAAGATGTTTCTGTTCATATCACCAAAACGACTGGATGAAATTTATTGCAATGGCTGAGTTTGCTTACAATAATTCCTTAAACTCCTCTACTAAACTCACTCCTTTTTACGCAAATTATGGTTTCCATCCACCAATCAATATCAGTTCTCAAGTGATTACTAATTCTCCCCTTGTTGATGATTTTCAGAATTCTCTTATGGATAATTTCACCTTCATCCATAACAATATCAAAAAAGCACAAACCGTACAGAAATCCTATTACGACCTTCGAAGAAGGGTTCCACCTTCCTATAAGATTGGAGATAAGGTTTGGTTATCCACCAAGAATTTAAAATTACAGATACCCAGTAAAAAATTGGCAACCTTATTCCTTGGACCATTTCCCATCATACGGGTTGTCAATAACAACGCTGTCACCCTTCAACTACCTGACAGTATCAAAGTCCATCCCACCTTCCATGTATCTCTTCTGAAACCTTACGTGAGTACGAGACAGACTACTACAGTTCTACCTCCAATGCCACAGACCTTGGACCCTGATGAGTATGAAGTCCAATCGATACTGGATTCCAGATACCATTTGGGTGAACTTCAATATTTAGTCCGATGGAAAAACTACTCCCCTGATGATGATACCTGGGAACCGGCTTCTAACCTCAGAGCCCCTAGGTTACTCTCCATCTTTCATCGCAGACATCCAGATCGTCCTAGACCTGCAGCTGTGGGACAGCTGCCTTGAAGGGGGGGTCATGTCAGGATTCTTCACTGTCCCTTTAAGTTAGAGGAACAATCTGATTGGCGGCAACGCCTTTAAAACCTAACTACTTCCTTTTACTCATTGCTTAGTAATTTTACCTGAAGCCTACCTGATCCAGATTTCCTGAATTCATTGGGGAATATTTAACCCCTTAAGGACCACAATGTACCCGGTATGTCACTGGTCGTTAAGGGTTTTTTCAGGACATAATAGCACAAGTCTAGCAAGAACACGCTATTAATGCACTCCCTCCAGCAGGCTTTGTGGAATAGAGCAGTCTCAACGCTGGTGGCAAGACCGCGCTATAAAACAATCAAGTCCCAAAAAAAGGCCAACGACATACAGGGTACGTCGCTGGTCCTTAAGGGGTTAAGCTTACTGACGCTATATTAATAATTAAGTCATTGTTGTTTTTACAACTTACAGAAGCCTCATAATCTGCTTATTTTACGCAGCTTGGAAATTCTACAAAAGTTAAAGGATTAAACGCAGATCTACTTATTCCATCTAATCACTTCATACCTGCAAGCATTGTCCGGATTACTTAAACAAAACATCTTTTCTCATTGCCATATTCAATTCCTGTAAGGAATCAGCAATAATACCGGACCGGACCAACGGCTCTACATTCTCCTCCTCTCTGTGACGTCAGACGCTACCGATCGCGGTAAGAGTAATTTCTTCCTATTCTTCCTCTCACAGAAAGACCGCTGCAGCTCCTATATTACCGATAGAAACTATCTCCAAAATCCTCTAATAACTATCGCCTACAGCCTACTACAACTACTAACTGATCTGGGATCACAGCGGTCGCAGGTGTAATTAAAGAGCAAGCAAGCAAGGTAAACAAAGACATTTTACAAAAAGTATTTTGAACTGATTGAATAATACAAAGACTGTTTCTTAAGCCTGAAAAGTACAGATTCATTCATTCAAAAGGACTGTTTATCCAATATTTCCTCTATTTGAAGTTATTATTTCAGTATTACCTGAGTATTACTTTATTTGCTGCAAATTCCTGGACTTTGGTTTCTGTTATTTTCCTCTAGTTCAAGTATATAAACTAGAGTTAATTGTATATGAAGTAATATACAGAGTTAACCCTTTACTAAACTTCACTTTATATTTACTGAATCCTTTTTCACTATAAAGGATTTCACATTATTCAGTGAAAACAAAAAATTTAAAGGTACAGCAGTTGTGTTCCTTAATAGGTTTTTGCACCTCATATGTAAGTAGCGGCAGTTTACGGAGCGGCAGATTAGGGGTTAAAAAAAATATGCAGGGGTCAGCGATAGCGGGGGCGGCAGAATAGGGGTTAATAAGTGTAAGGTTAGGGGTGTTTAGACTCGGGGTACATGTTAGAGTGCAGACGTAGGAAGTGTTTACGCATAGCAAACAATGGGGCTGCGTTAAGAGCTGAACGCGGCTTTTTTGCAGGTGTTAGGTTTTTTTTCAGCTCAAACAGCCCCATTGTTTCCTATGGGGGAATCGTGCACGAGCACGTTTTTGAGGCTGGCCGCGTCCGTAAGCAACTCTGGTATCGAGAGTTGAAGTTGCGTTAAAAATGCTCTACGCTCCTTTTTTGGAGCCTAACGCAGCCTTTATGTGGACTCTCAATACCAGAGTTATTTTTATGGTGAGGCCAGAAAAAAGCCGGCGTTAGCTACGCGGGTCCTTACCGACAAAACTCCAAATCTAGGCCTAAGCAAATTAGATAATAGAAGTAAATTGAAAAGTTGTTTAAAATTGTATTCTCTACCTGAATCATGAAAGAAAAAAATGTGGGTTTAGTGTCCCTTTAAGTAAGAATGCTTTCAAAATTAGAAATGTTAATAATTTTTATTTATTAATTAACAAAATGCAAAGTGAGTGAACAGAAGAAAAATCTAAATCAAATCAATATTTGTTGAGACTACCCTGTGACTTCAAAACAGCAGAATATTCTTTTAGCAACACTTGTATACAGTTTTTTAAGGAACTCAGCAGTTTGGTTGTTCCAAACATCTTTGAAAACTAACCACAGTTCTTGTTTGGATTTAGGCAGCTTCAATTGCTTCTGTCGCTTCATATAAATCCCAGACAGACTCTCTTAGGTTGAGAGATTCCTTGTTCTTCTTTACGCTGAAGATAGTTTAATGACTTTGGCTGTATGTTTGGGGTTATTGCCAGAATAAATATGGGGCCAATCCGATGCCTTCCTGATGGTATTGCATGATGGATAAGTATCTGCCTGTACTTCTCAGCATTGAGGAGACCATTAATTCTAAGGAAATCCCCAACTCCAATTGCAGAAATGCAGCCCCAAACTTGCAAGGAACCTCCCCCATACTTCACAGTTACCTGCAGACACTAATTTTTGTACAGCTCTTTAAACCTTCAGCGAACAAATTTCTACAGCCAAATATTTCAACTTTTGACTCAGTATAGAGCACCTGCTGCCTTTTGCCTGCACCCAGTTTCTGTGTTTTTGTGCATAGTTGAGTCGCTTGGTCTTGTTTCCATGTCAGAGGTATGGCTTTTTGGCAGAATCTTTCATGAAGACCACTCCTGACCAGATTTCCCCGGACAGTAGGTGGGTGTTCCTGGGTCCCACTGGTTTCTGCCAATTCTGAGCTGATGGCATTGATAGGTATATTCTGATTGCAAAGGGAAGTAAGCATTATGTGTTTTTCCTCTGCTGCAAGTTTCCTTGGCCAACCACTGCATCTACAGTCCCTAATGTTGCCCAATTCTTTGTGCAAAACCTCTTTCTGCAAAAGAGCTTGGACAGCATATCTGGAAGCCCTGTCTGCCTTGAAATTTCGGGCTGGAAGAGACATTGCTGATGCAGTGTAACTACCTGGGGGTCGATCTGATAAAAATCGTCGCCCGCAAAAGCTGGCGACGCCAATATTTGCGCGGGTTTGGTATCCTATATACGGCGTAACTTAGAAGTTACGCGCGTATATTTCTGCCGTCGCCCGTAGTTTTTTGGGCCATAGGCAGGTATACCAAACCCGCGCAGTTTGGTATCCAATATACAGCGTAAGGACTTACGTGGCGAAAATGGAGAAATCTTACTCCATTTTCACCTCGCCACAAAAAGCAGCCGTAAGAAGCCTTACGCTGAGTATTGGAGCCCCGTAACTCCCTAAACTGGCTGCTAAATAAACCTAACACCTAACACATGCGCAATGTCTATCTAACTGTCAACCGCGATCTGCTAAATAAAACCTAACACCTAACGCATGCGCAATGTCTATCTCCCTGTCAACCGCAATCCCCCGCCGCAATCCCTAATAAAGTATTTAACCCCTAAACCGCCGCCATCTACATAAACTAACCCCCTACTGTGAGCCCCTAAAACCGCCACCATCTAACTGATCTATCCCCTAATGTGAACCCCTTACACCGCCGCCATCTACCTTATCTATCCCCTAATCTGACCCCTTACACCGCCGCCACCTATATAAAAATTATTAACCCCATAATCTAATCCCCCTATACCGCCGCCAGCTATATTAATATTATTAACCCCTAATCTAATCCCCCTAAAATAATTAATTAATTACCAGCCCTTAAAAGGGCCTTTTGCGGGGCTTTGCCCCAAAGTAAACAGCTCTTTTGCCCTATAACCTGCCCTCCCTACACCGCCGCCACCTATATTAATAGTATTAACCCCTAATGTAAGCCCCTTACACCGCCGCCATCTATATTAAAATTATTAACCCCTAATTTAATCTACCTACCCCACCGCCAGCTATATTATCTATATTAACCCTAAGTATATTATAGTTAATATAGTTATTACATTATATATATTAACTATATTAACCCTAATTATATTAGGGTTAATATAGTTAATATAGTTACTATAGTATTTATATTAACTATATTAACTCTATCTAACCCTAACACCCCTAACTAAATTCTTATTAAATAAATCTAATTCATATTATAAACTAAAATATTCCTATTTAAATCTAAATACTTACCTATAAAATAAACCCTAAGATAGCTACAATATAATTAATAATTACATTGTAGCTATGTTAGGGTTTATATTTATTTTACAGGTAAATTGTTAATTACTTTAACTAGGTATAATAGCTATTAAATAGTTATTAACTATTTAATAGCTACCTAGTTAAAATAATTACCCAATTACCTGTAAAATAAATCCTAACCTAAGTTACAAATACACCTACACTATCAATAAATTAAATAAACTACAAATATCTATCTAAAAATACAATTAAATAAACTAAACTAAATTACAAAAAAAAACAAACACTAAATTACAAAAAATAAAAAAAAGATTACAAGATTTTTAAGCTAATTACACCTATTCTAAGCCCCCTAATAAAATAATAAAGCCCCCCAAAATAAAAAAATTTCCCTACCCTATTCTAAATTAAAAAAAGTTCAAAGCTCTTTTACCTTACCAGCCCTTAAAAGGGCCTTTTGTGGGGGCATGCCCCAAAGAAAACTGCTGTTTTGCCTGAAAAAAACCCACAATACCACCCCCCAACATTACAACCCACCACCCACATACCCCTAATCTAACCCAAACCCCCCTTAAATAAACCTAACACTACCCCCCTGAAGATCTCCCTACCTTGTCTTCACCACCGGGCCGAACTCCTCATCCGATCCGGGCGATGTCTATCCAAGCGGTAAAGAAGAAGTCTTCATCCCAGCGATGTCTTTATCCAAGCGGCAGCAAAGTCTTCTTCCATCGGGCAGAATCTTCCATCAAGCGGCATCTTGAATCTTCATCCCGGCCGACGACTGAACGATGAATGAGGTACCTTTAAATGACGTCATCCAAGATGGCGTCCATCGAATTCCGATTGGCTGATAGGATTCTATCTGCCAATCGGAATTAAGGTAGAAAAATCTGATTGGCTGATTGAATCAGCCAATCAGATTCAAGTTCAATCCGATTGGCTGAACCAATCAGCCAATCAGATTGAGCTCACGTTCTATTGGCTGTTCCGATCAGCCAATAAAATGCGAGCTCAATCTGAAGGGCTGGCAAAAGAGCTGAATTCTTTGGGGCATGCCCCGCAAAAAGCCCTTTTAAGGGCTGGCAAAAGAGCTGTTACTTTGGGGCAATGCCATGCAAAAAGCCCTTTTCAGGGCTATTTGTAGGGTTAGACTTAGGTTTAGTGGTAGGGATAGTTTAGTATTTTAGGGGTTAAATAATTTAATATAGATGGCGGCGGGGTAGGGGGATTAGATTAGGGGTTAATAATTTTAAAATAGATAGCGGCGGGGTAGAGGCTCACTTTAGGGGGTAGGTAAGGTAGATGTCGGCGGGGTAGGGGCTCACTTTAGGGGGTAGGTAAGGTAGATGTCGGCGGGGTAGGGGCTCACATTAGGGGGTAGGTAAGGTAGATGGCGGCGGTGTTATAGATTTAATATAGCTGCCGGCGGTTTAGGGTTTAATAACTTTATTAGGTAGCGGCGGTTTAGGGGTTAATACATTGTTATTGTTAGGACAGTGAGGGGGGATAGCGGATAGAGGGTTAGACGTGTCGGGCTATGTTAGGGAGGCGTGTTAGACAGTGCGGGTGATTTAGACTTTAGTCAGGTTTTGTAGGCGCCGGCAGTTTCTAACGTGCCGCAAGTCACTGGCGACGCCAGAAATTTGTACTTGCGCAGATTTCTGGACATCGCTGGTTTATCCGATTTACGGCACGTTAGCATCTGACGGCGCCGTATATGGGATAGCTCGAGTTGCGAACTGAAACTGCGGGCGACGCGGGTTCCCTCGCTTGCGCCGCAAACTACGATCTATATCGGATCGCGCCCCTTGTGTCTTGTTGCAGTGCTTACTCTTGCCATGGTGTAGGACTTTTAACATTAAACTGTCTTCAGTAACTTCAACCTTGTTAGCAGAGTTTGAATGTTCCTCACACGTTATTCCTCCTACACAGCTGATTCTGTTTCAGTTAATGATTGTGTTTCAACCCTGTTTCACAATCTTTCAATTTGCATCAATTATCTCGTTTGCTTTGTTCTTCTAGTATCCTTTGTTGGAAAGCATACCTAGGTAGAATCATGAGCAGCAATGCACTACTGGGAGCTAGCTGCTGATTGGTGATCTAACATATTCCACTTGTTATTGGCTCACTTGATGTTCCAGTTCCAGCTATCTCCCAGTAGTGCAATGTTACTCATTCAACAAAGAATACCAAGAGAAAGAAACAAAACTGATAATGGAAGTAAATTGGAAATGTATTAAAAATGGTATGCTATATCTAAATCATGAAATAAAAATGTATGTCTAATGTCCCTTTAAGGCCCAATTGCACACAGACAGGCACTTCCTGTTAAAGAAGCACTAAACACAGTAGCATAGCACAATCAATACATGCATAATAAATAGACAACGCAATGTTTGATTTTCACGTGAGTAGTAGATTTTTTTTTCGTACAAATTTCAAAGTTAGTTTTATTTCCCTTCCACTGCATCATGTGACAGTCATCAACAAATCACAAAATGCATATACGTGAATCTTGCACATATGGTGCCTCAGAAAGTGTGCATATAAAAATATTGTGCACATTGTGATAATGAATGTGAATTGTACAATTGTGTTATCTATCTGAACCGTGAAAGCTAAATCTTGACTTTAGTGTTCCTTTAACTCTAAAATAAAACAACTTTAACTTAAAGGGACAGTCTAGTCAAAATGTACTTTAATGATTCAGATAGGTCATGCAATTTTACAATTCACTTTTATCATCAAATTTGTTTTGTTCTCTTGGTATTCTTTGTTGAAAGCTAAACCTAGGTAGGCTCATTTGCTAATTTCTAAACCATTCAAGGCTGCCTCTTATCTCAGAGGGCACTGATTGGCTAAAATGTAAGTCTGTCAAAATAACTGAAATAAGGGGGCAGTCTGCACAAGGTAATCACAGAGATAAAAAGTATATTAATATAACAGTGTTGGTTATGCAAAACTGGGGAATGGGTATTAAAGGGATTATCTATATTTTTAAATAATAACAATTCTGGAGTAGACTGCCCCTTTAACCATTTTTATGCAAAAATATTTTCAACATTCCTAAATAGTGCTTTCAGAAGCATGACAGTTTTTTTAAAAATTGAATATCCCTTTAACTAAATGCATTTTTGTAATATACTTAATTTTGCACAAATGCTCCTTTTATACATTATCCCAATAATAATGCATAGTCCTGAGTGTGCATCTGATACTCAGAATGTGTGCAGGATTAGACACACTGCTAAACACCTAATAGGAGGTAAGTCACTTGCACAATAAAAGTTATTAGCAAAAACAGTGACAACATCTAAACTTGGTATTTTTGAAGAGGAGAGAATATTACAAAATTAGCTGGGCATTTCATGTTTGACCTTTGTTACTTTATTGCTGTGCTGCACCGTACAGGGTGTGTTATGTCAGTTTACAAAGCAGTGAGACTATATAACCTTTTCTTAACATTAAAAAAAGTTTTAACATTTAGTTTACTCTTAGTTTGTTTTATAAAAAGAACAAAGCCGCCTGTGTGCAGAAAATGTTTAACTCTGTGATTTAAAAGGGGCCACTGAAGCTAAAGTTTTATGATTCAGGTACAAATGTCCAATAGTGAAATTCCAAAATCCAAACTTATTCTGAAATTCAAACTTTTCAATTCATGTTTTTTTTTTATAAATATAAAGTTATCAAAAATTGTGTCTTTGGTTTGTTTTTTGGGCTCTAAAATGCAAATAATAGTCTCTATTTATGTAAAGTGAAGGTAAAGTTTTACAAATATGTATACTCTAATAAGTTACTCATAGTCTAAATAACTTAGACCTAGATTTGGAGTTTGGCGGTAGCCGTGAAAATCAGCGTTAGAGGCTCCTAACGCTGGTTTTAGGCTAACTCCGGTATTTGGAGTCACTCAAAATAGGGTCTAACGCTCACTTTTAAGCCGCGACTTTTCCATACCGCAGATCCCCTTACGTCAATTGCGTATCCTATCTTTTCAATGGGATTTTTCTAACTCCGGTATTTAGAGTCGTTTCTGAAGTGAGCGTTAGACATCTAACGACAAAACTCCAGCCGCAGGAAAAAAGTCAGTAGTTAAGAGCTTTCTGGGCTAACGCCGGTTTCTAAAGCTCTTAACTACTGTACTCTAAAGTACACTAACACCCATAAACTACCTATGTACCCCTAAACCGAGGTCCCCCCACATCGCCGACACTCGAATACATTTTTTTAACCCCTAATCTGCCGACCGCCACCTACGTTATCCTTATGTACCCCTAATCTGCTCCCCCTAACACCGCCGACCCCTGTATTATCTTTATTAACCCCTAATCTGCCCCCCACAACGTCGCTGCCACCTGCCTACAATAATTAACCCCTAATCTGCCAACCGCAAAGCGCCGCCACCTACGTTATACTTATGTACCCCTAATCTGCTGCCCCTAACACCGCCGACCCCTATATTATATTTATTAACCCCTAATCTGCCCCCCTCAACGTCGCCTCCACCTGCCTACACTTATTAACCCCTAATCTGCCGAGCGGATCTGAGCGCTACTATAATAAAGTTATTAACCCCTAATCCGCCTCACTAACCCTATAATAAATAGTATTAAGGCCTAATCTGCCCTCCCTAACATCGCCGACACCTAACTTCAATTATTAACCCCTAATCTGCCGACCGGAGCTCACCGCTATTCTAATAAATGGATTAACCCCTAAAGCTAAGTCTAACCCTAACACTAACACCCCCCTAACTTAAATATAATTTTATTCTAACGAAATAAATTAACTCTTATTAAATAAATTATTCCTATTTAAAGCTAAATACTTACCTGTAAAATAAATCCTAATATAGCTACAATATAAATTATAATTACATTGTAGCTATTTTAGGATTAATATTTATTTTACAGGCAACTTTGTAATTATTTTAACCAGATCCAATCAGCCAATCAGATTGAGCTCGCATTCTATTGTATTTAATTAATGTATTGATAGTGTAGTGTTAGGTTTAATTGTAGGTAATTGTAGGTATTTTATTTAATTAATTTAATGATAGTATAGTGTTAGGTTTAATTGTAACTTAGGTTAGGATTTATTTTACAGGTAATTTTGTAATTATTTTAACTAGGTAACTATTAAATAGTTCTTAACTATTTAATAGCTATTGTACCTGGTTAAAATAATTACAAAGTTGCCTGTAAAATAAATATTAATCCTAAAATAGCTACAATGTAATTATAATTTATATTGTAGCTATATTAGGATTTATTTTACAGGTAAGTATTTAGCTTTAAATAGGAATAATTTATTTAATAAGAGTTAATTTATTTCGTTAGAATAAAATTATATTTAAGTTAGGGGGGTGTTAGTGTTAGGGTTAGACTTAGCTTTAGGGGTTAATCCATTTATTAGAATAGCGGTGAGCTCCGGTCGGCAGATTAGGGGTTAATAATTGAAGTTAGGTGTCGGCGATGTTAGGGAGGGCAGATTAGGGGTTAATACTATTTATTATAGGGTTAGTGAGGCGGATTAGGGGTTAATAACTTTATTATAGTAGCGCTCAGGTCCGCTCGGCAGATTAGGGGTTAATTATTGTAGGTAGCTGGCTGCGACGTTGTGGGGGGCAGGTTAGGGGTTAATAAATATAATATAGGGGTCGGCGGTGTTAGGGGCAGCAGATTAGGGGTACATAAGGATAATGTAAGTAGCGGCGGTTTACGGAGCGGAAGATTAGGGGTTAAAAATAAAATGCAGGTGTCAGCGATAGCGGGGGCGGCAGATTAGGGGTTAATAAGTGTAAGGTTAGGGTTGTTTAGACTCGGGGTACATGTTAGGGTGTTAAGTGCAGACGTAGAAGTGTTTCCCCATAGCAAACAATGGGGCTGCGTTAGGAGCTGAACGCGGCTTTTTTGCAGGTGTTAGGTTTTTTTTCAGCTCAAACTGCCCCATTGTTTCCTATGGGGGAATCGTGCACAAGCACGTTTTTGAGGCTGGCCGCTTGCGTAAGCAACTCTGGTATTGAGAGTTGAAGCTGCGTTAAAAATGCTCTACGCTCCTTTTTTGGAGCCTAACGCAGCCATTCTGTGGACTCTCAATACCAGAGTTATTTTTATGGTGCGGCCAGAAAAAAGCCGGCGTTAGATTTTCGGGTCGTTACCGACAAAACTCCAAATCTAGCCGTTAGTCGCTAACTATTTTCCCCAAAGGATTATATAAATATATAATAAATACATTTTATTTTTCCCTATCGTTTGCTCCCTGACTCCTCCCAACAGCCATTTCCTTGTTTTAATGTGTCAATGGTATATAGAGTGGTCCCACCCGCTCTATACGTGCCAAAAATGCACGTTCACGACGATCCCTCGCACTGCGCATGTGCATTGTGATCCCCAGCCACTTGTCTCTAAATTCCCTGGGCTTTTAATTGTTAGCCGCTTTCCCCTTAGCTCACTGCGGCTCCTACTTTTCTTTTTAAGTCACTTGTTGCCTCTCCGTGCCCTCAGCATGGTGCTGAGCAGCTGTCAGCGTGTATTTCTGAGGTCAGCTCAGAGGCTCGGCAACCGCACAGACTTCTGGGGCATGAAGTCCAACAGATGACTAACGCATGCGCATATCATATGAGAGGCGGATAACATTATTTGACGGCCGCTTAACGGCCAGCATTTCAATAGGCTTACAATACAACGTGACCATAGGGGGGAAAAAATTATATTTTACGGGTTGAATTTCACTAGCTAAAGCTTGTGAGTAAAAACGCCAATAATTTGCTTTAGAATTAAAATTTTCAAAAGTGATGAATGAAACTCCAATTCAATTTTGGTGATAAGTATATTGTGACATATACTTAACTTTACCTTCACTTTAAAACAAAAACTATTATCTTTCTGATTGCAGTACTGTTCTATTATTTTAATGCTACTATGTATACAAAAGTATTAAATATGAAATAAAACTACCTTTAGGTTACATGTGTATAAGCTGTATGTAAATATTGCCTTAAAGGGATAGTCTAGTCAAAATTACACTTTCATGATTCAGATAGAGCATGCAATTTTAAGCAACTTTCTAATTTACTCCTATTATCATTTTTTCTTCGTTCTCTTGGTATCTTTATTTGAATGTAAGCTTAGGAGCCGGCCCATTTTTTTTTCAGCACCTGGGTAGCGCTTGCTGATTGGTGGCTATATTTAGACACCAATCAGAAAGTGCTACCCAGGTGATGAACCAAAAATAGGCTGGCTCCAATGATTCTTGCTTTTTCAAATTAAGATATCAAGAGAATGAAGAAAATCTGATAATAGGAGTAAATTAGAAAGTTGCTTAAAATTGCTGCTCTATCTGAATCATGAAAGTTTAATTTTGACTAGGCTACCCCTTTAATGACATAAGATAGTGTTGTTCACACTTGGTTCCATCCCCTCTCCAAGCTGTCCCCTTTTACGGATGCCAATATTCCAAAATCCAAAGTATTCCAAAATCTAAATCCTTTCATGGTTTTAAGTAGTTTAAATAAAGGGTTTTCTACCTATACTTCCATTATCAAAACGTGCACATTATTTTTATATGTGCACCTTCTAAGGTTCCAGCTCCTACTGAGCATGTGCAAAAGTGCACAGCATATATGGATATGCATTTTGTGATTGGCGGATGGCTGTCACATGATACTGGTGGAAGGAAAATTGGATTAACTTTGAAATTTGACAGAAAATATTCTTCAGCTCATTTCAAGTAAGTGCTGTTGTATTGTGTATGTGTCATTTGTTCAAAGACATTGTAGGTTCTTTATTCCACCTAAAAGGATTATATTTCAATAAATATATATTGTTTTTGTTTTTTGAAAATTGGATGCTCTTGTGCCGGATAAATCAACTTTTAATCTTTCCCCTATCAGACAGAGAGCAATTAGGATTGTCACCTGACCTCAACAAACATTTTGGATGACCAGTGGATTATATTATTAGCTAGGCTCACCACTTTTTGGGGAAAGTAGAATGCAATCATGATCAGATCTAGATCAGTTCCCAGGGGTGCAACTGCTGTTAGACATATGCAGATATTGGACCTCAGATCAGACCAGTGTGATTGCCAGAAAGTAATAATGGGGACCACTTGATGGAGCCCCAACAAAGTTTTGGGAGTAGGGCAGGGAATGCTGTGTATGGGGCAGCAATGTGAGGGGACAGGGCATGTTATGGGGTGTGGTCAGGTGTGGTTTAGAGGGGCGGTACCATTAGGGCTGGGGAAGCCTTCGGGAAAGTAATCATGGGAAAAGCAATGGGGGTATCACAGTTGGGGGGCACATGGGGGTGCAACCAATATACTGAGGGACCTACTGCATCCCCAGGGCATCGCACATGCATCAGACCCCATTGCCTGTAATCTCTGTGAGTTATATGCCCATATCAACCCTCAGATCAGACTGATTTCATCCTAACTAGTGGTGGTTCCAACAACCAATAAATGGGGGGCCCAATGCTAGGGGTGGTCTAAGGGTTACTGTGGTTAGAGGTGTGGATAGGTTGACATGCCATGACTGGGAGGGGCTATTTTTCCTTCCTCCCCAGCTAAATGGGGGTGTAATCTGAATGTATGCAAGTGCTTTGCACTTCCATAAAACCATCACTGCCTCTAACACTAGCCAGAAGCTGTCTGACTTTCACTTGACTGCTTCCAGAACCTCCCAATCCCAAAGTGTCAGCTGACAATATTGAGTAGTAAGCTAATGTTTGTTATGTGTATAACTGGCTTCTGAATCACTCCATTAATACTTTATCAATAGAGGCTGGTTACAAATATCTACTTGAACATCTAGCAAACACCTTAAGTGATCAATCCAATAGCACTGCTTGTATCTGCCCTCTTTTGAAGGAGAAGCACCTTCCTGTGTTTCCAGTGACTTGTTATACCAGGAGCAAAGTTTTAATGTACAGAAAATGCATTTATGTTTATTTTGATATATGAAATAGCTGTTTTTGATATTTGAAACCACAAACACATAGACTCTTCCATTTATTATCTCTGTCTGTATTCCAAAGTCCAATACTTAGGACCTAATAATCTAAAGCTCTCCGATCTGGGTAGATTATCTAAGAAGTCTCGCCAGTACTACAGTATATGGTCCATCAAATCATTTTATAAAGTCACATTTAAGCTTTGGAGCTGTTTATCTAATTCTGCATATGAAGGATAGACACCTATAATACCATATAAGATTTTGCATGATTTCTCTACATGACAACATGTTTTTGATCATCAGGCCCTTGATAAACTAAAAAAGAACACTTTAGTGCTTAGCTCTCCCACTCCCCACTGGCTATGCTTACATTACTTTTCTATAAACAATACTTAAGTTATGATTTTTTTCAATAAAGTTAGCGGATTCAACAGGCAAAACCAGCTATTTCAAATAACAAAATAAAGGTAAATGTGTTATTTGTAAATAATTTCAAGGGACACTAAATTCGAAATTAAACTTTCATGAATCAGATAGAGAAGCAATTTTAAACAACTTTCCAATTTACTTCCAATAACAAAACGTGCATAGTATTTTTATATTTATAAGTTTTGAGTCACCAGCTCCTACTGAGCATGTGCAAGAATTCACAGAATATACGTATATGCATTTTTGATTTGCTGATGGCTGTCACATGATACAGGATTAGTAGAAATAGACATAAATTTGAAATTTGTCAGAAAACAAATCTACTACTTTAAGTTTAGACTAAGTGCTATTGCATTGTCTTTTTATCATGCATTTATATACTGTATTTACTAGCCCTTTAATACACTCCAGAAAGTAAGAATGGATCATCGGTCACATAATGAAGGGGAGACATTTTTACAGTATACCGTCCCTTTAACTGTGACTATGTTGTATATGACAAGGAAGACAATTAATTACTTATACACTTTTATATTGTTTAACTTTATTATTAGCTGGAGCCCATACATTTATGTATATTACATTATTTGTCAGCAGGAACATATAACATATAATTTAATTACCTAGCTAAATATTCAACATATTGTCGATAACACTAATGTCAGCTATACACTGAATTACAAAGAAGTATTATTATAGAATTATAGTTCTATTATAGCTTTGTGAGTCACTGTTGACCCTGACATATGTGGCTGCAGCTCACTGACGAGGCCCATAGGAGGCCGAAACGATTGTCTGGGGTTGTCATGTTCCTTGTTCAGAGGAGAATTGCCTGGTATTTCTGTGCTGGACTGACCTTACTCGGCGGGATCAGACTGATATGCTTCAGGAAAGTTTGGCTCTGTGAAAAGCACAACTGGGTTAAAAGAGGCTGCTCCTGGGTGGTAGCTATCTGATGAACTGTTGTTTGTTCCTGATAGAGTGCTTCTCTCTTCTTATACAAATTAAAGGGATAGTCTAGTCCAAAATAAACTTTCATGATTCAGATAGGGCATGTAATTATAAACAATTTGACAATTTATTTTCATCACCAATTTTGCTTTGTTCTCTTGGTATTCTTAGTTGAAAGCTAAACCTAGGAGGTTCATATGCTAATTTCTAAGCCCTTGAAGGCCGCCTCTTTTCTCAGGGCATTTTGACAGTTTTTCACCACTAGAGGGTGTTAGTTCATGTGTGTCATATAGATAACACTGTGCTCACGCACGTGGAGTTCCTAGGAGCCAGCACTGATTGGCTAAAATGCAAGTCTGTAAAAAGAACTAAAATAAGGGGGCAGTTTGCAGAGGCTTAGATACAAGACAATCACAGAGGTAAAAAGTATATTTATATAACTGTGTTGGTTATGCAAAACTAGGGAATGGGTAATAAAGGGATTATCTATGTTATAAAACAATAAAAATTCTGGTGTATATTGTCCCTTTAATATGACCCTGACATATTACCATATGGCTTGTGCTTTTTATACATAGACTGAGAGAGGCATGGAATCTGGCAGTTGGCACTCAGTGGGACTTGTGAAACAGAAAGTATTCATGTTACTGTGTGTGCCACCTTCCCTCATGCATTTCCTTTCAGAGAGCTGATGATAGCACATGAGTGTTGGTAAGAAGCTGTATTTTATAGGTGCACTACAGACACCAAAATCATGACTATGAAACCACAGGGCTTGGGTTGAGGTATGAGGTAGTAAATCTGTTGTGCCTTAAGAGAATTCATGGATTTACAGAGGGGGGTTGGGGGGGGTGCAAACACATCCGTTATTGTAGTACCCCTAATTCTTAAAGTGCTGGGCCCTATTAGCAGTGACATGTCTAGGGGGACATGTGCACCCACAAGTATTTTATTGTGTCACACCAGTTCTCAAAGTGTAAAAAGAGGGATTAATTAGCAATTATTAGTAGAAAAAAATATTCATATATATAGTATATAGTCAAATAATACTTTAAGAAATAAAAAAATAAAAAAGGGTTTGTGTGGAGGAGACAAATTAGTTGATCCCAGCCATGACCCTGATGACCCAGTCAGGCACTTAACCCCCCCAGTTACATCCACAGACCTCTCACTCTACCCACAGACTTGTGGCCCCTCCCTCTACCATGGTGACTCCACCTAAGTGCCCTCTGCAATTCTGCTCATTGCTCCCCTCCCCAATGTCCTGCTTGCTGGATCTGCCACTGGTGAGAGGTAATGGTTTCTCAAACCCAGAAATCATATAATCTCAGGGCTCAGCTGTCTATCCTGGAAACTTCACAATATTTGTATTTTTGAATCAGGAACAGTGCAAATTCAATGGGGCCAGAGCAACTTTCCCATTTACTTCCATTATAATTAGCATAGTATTTTTATATGCTGTGCCGGATTGGCCCACCGGGATATTTCCAGGTGGGCCGCCAGAGTCGCAGGGCCACATTCTGGGCCAAAGGACAACCCAGCCAGGACACGGAGTGAGCCCTGTGTGCAGTGTAATGCATCTATTTAAGACTGCTTTGCTCCTGGAATCCTGAAGGCAAAAGGCTGGGGGTGGTGGGCTTTTTCAGAAATGATTTCCCATTCCGGCTTTGTTTATATGTTCACTTTCTGAAGCATCAGCTACTACTGGGCATGTGCACGAGTTTGCAGCGTATGTATATGAGCCTGTGGTTGGCTGATGGCTGTCACATGATACAGGGGTTGTAAATTGAAGTACCTTTTGACATTTGTCAGAAAAAAAATCGACTGCTCATTCAAGATTCAGAGTAAGTGCTATTGTCTTTTTATTGTGCACGTGATGACTATGTGATTCTACTATATTTAAAGGGACACTGAACCCAATTTTTTTCTTTTGTGATTCAGATAGAGCATGACATTTTAAGCAACTTTCTAATTTGCTCCTATTATCAAATTTTCTTCATTCTCTTGGTATTTTTATTTGAAATGCAAGAATGTAAGTTTAGATGCCGGCCCATTTTTGGTGAACAACCTGGGTTGTTCTTGCTGATTGGTGGATAAATTCAACCAACAATAAAAAAGTGCTGTCCAGAGTTCTCAACTAATAAAAAAGCTTAGATGCCTTCTTTTTCAAATAAAGATAAACGGAAAAAAATTGATAATAGGAGTAAATTAAAAAGTTGCTTAAAATGGCATGCTCTATCTGAATCATGAAAGAAACATTTTGGGTTTAGTGTCCCTTTAATGTGCCTTTAAGCAATATAGGTGTGGGGATATCTCCTAAAGAAACTGGGAAATAAAATAGTGATGAATTATGAAAGAAGGGGAACCGAGCTCCAGTCTTTTCATAACCCTGCAAGTGCAGGACATCTGGGCTATGATTTCAGAAGGGACAGTTAAGTTACTAGTTTATTTGGAATGCTCATAAGTACATTAGTTCACTTCATCTTAATCTGGTATTTCATTGTTACATTTACTCAAGAGCAGGATCGTGAAATATCAATTTTGAACGGTTAACCTTTAAATTGGTCTTTTTTTTGGAAGACCTCTAAAAGTTGTGCGTTTTTACCTGAATGCCACAGAGTAAACTAATAAAACCTCTGGCACAGCAGTGCTTAACCTTGAGGTTGAAGTGTTAGTCATTGCTTTGAGTATCATTTAAAGCTGAGATGCAGACATGTCACAGAGTTACTATAAAAACTAAAGAGAAAGCAAAAAAAAAAAAAGTTAAAAGGGAAATATAATTCTCAGCATTTTTATTAAAGACTTTATATATATATTTATATATATACGTGGTTTATATACAGAACTGTTCAGTCAGTATTGCAGGGTTTGAATGTCAGAAAGCTAATGACAATTTTCAACAAAATTTTTATTTATTTAATGTATCATAAAAAACAAAAGAACCCTATGAGCATCATACCTATTGAGGCGATTTCTAGATCATTCCCTAACTCCTTCCTTACTCTCAGAAAAAGAGAGACCTTCTGGATTAAAAAATTACAAACTCTACAGCCAGATGGTCTTAATGAGAACCTTGACATGGCGGCATTCTGATGACCGAACAATTTATGGTGCTAGGGGATGGGGTTATCATACCCCACTCTCCCTCTCCCCCTCCATCCTGTCCACTAGTGTTCTCTCCTAATGATGAATTGTGAGATCGGTTTCTTTAGTTACCAATAGGTTGTAGGCTTGATAATGTAATAGCTGCCATTACCCAAGGCTAGCTAAATATTGACTCACAAATTGTCAATTCCCTGTACATAGATGTCAGTTAACTCTCACACCCCTAACATATTTTATTATATTATACACTTACACATTCTTTCATTCATTTATATGATTAGACCACCACAAGCACCATATGAGTTTTCATCATCAGTTAAACAATCTATCCCATCTTTTACCCATTATTCTATTTTCTAGACACACTGTTAGTTACAATGACACACCACTTATACTCACGTATTACAAGTATTGTATAATAATGTTTCCACTAATAGCTTATAGTGATTTATCTATGGGTAACATTGGAGGCATCATCTAATCTATATTAACTAAAAAGTCACTTACTGGCACAGCACCACTACTGTATTACATTAGACTGACCGACACTGCACTACCTACAATATTAGATTATCACAGTCCACTTATTATAATTTATTTAAGTCAAGGTATATATATATACATTATATAGATAAAAATATCAGTTTACACTGGTTAAACACCACTGGGTCACTAGCACATCTATTACACATTAGAATCCCACTCACTATTTGTTCTCACTAAGAAGTACACAAAATAAAATAGGTTTATTATCACTTCCTTCTATATTATCACCATCACTATTATATTAGTACAGTGGGTTCAGCCCAGTATGGTACATTGTAACGAGATATAACAGCATCATGTATCTCTGGGCAATTAATAAATAGTTCCCTTGTTTGTTATATCCCCCACCCCCCCTCCCTCCGATCGTTTGCACGATACAACATACAATGACAGATTGTCCTAAATGTCAGGGTTCCGCTAGCAATAAATTTTATTATTTTTCACTTCTTATTATCTTTATTTTTTATTTCAGTTACAAGACACATATCCCTGTGCGTTCAACACGATATAGGCACCTTATACCGAGGTCAGGACCAATACTGTCCTGGCTTACTGCAAAGGCTCTATAGGGTAGGTAAACATGCCTCACAAGCCCTCAGACCAATAGTAGCAGAGTAAATGGGAGGTGTGCCGTAAGGGCGTGATGAAGAGTGCTCTCATTCGCGCTCCCATTTCTGGGGCTAACATGTATGTTAATTCAAAAGGAATAGGATTCGATCAGGTGCTTATCCCGCCCACAACAAGCATTCTCATTGGAGCGGATGTACACTCCCCTTAGAGCCACCAGAACGATTGGAGAATAGCTCCGATATTTTTAAACAAAGTAACATCACATAGTTAGAGAGTGAGACGCATCCGAAGGCGTCTGGGGTCATCCACAAACATCGAGTAGGATCTAGCAATTGGGTAAACAGATGCCTTTTGGCACAAAAGATCGATATGAAAGAATTACATTGACAATAAGGTATTCATGTTAAGAAGGCTTTTACGCTAAGACACGCAGAATTTCATAATGACAGCTCTATGTTTGCACACAGCCCACTATACATTGATCACCACTCCTATACATAGATTCAATATGCTTTCACATATTGAATCCAACAAAGGTTCTCATATGGGGCTGGTGATACTATTAATATCAGGCCGGTAAGGCACTTATAGATCACATATGAGCTCCGGACTACCTTCCGGTTGCGCTTTGACCTCTCATAAGTACAACTCTGGAGATGGGCACCAAATGAACTACTGAGTACTTGTCATTATTCCTTTGTGCTAATCAAATGTAAATGTGTTATGTGTATGAGATAAACTTTTAATGTGTATGTACTGTCATTAGATAAACTTATATTGTGTTTGTACTGTTAGGTGGTCACTATGGCAACAATTAGCAACAGGGGTTGCAAGCTAGGTGGCGTGTCAGTTTGCTAATTAGGTGCACACCTGCCCACACCTATCCACCCGAATACTAACTAAATTGTTACCATAGTAATTGATTGAGAAAGATCACACATTGGCTGGATTTTTAATTGATTGTCCAATCAGATAATGTTTTAGTTTTCTAATTTAGTATATAGCAAGTGTATTTTTTAATGTTTTATTATAGCCTGATGAAACAGCCCATAGGCGGCTGAGAAACGCGTCGCTGTGTTATTAAAGATTTTTACTTTTATATACACTTGCTGGTGTGGTATTTTGACCTAATAACCTGTTGTGGGGTTTCATACACCCCTCTCCTATCCACCGTTATACTACTGGAAGCGGAGGATCACTTGCCGTGGTTTGTCTACTGGGCGACTTATGGTTCCAGCTTGCTAATATTGCACCTGGAGGTGCTTTGTTTCCTGTGAGTATACCCATTAGGGCTATATTCTCCCTGGGCTCAAACAATACTAGGCCATGTTGGTTTGCCTCTCTCTTTTCTAGGCATAGGATCTTAGGCTCTCAAGGAACACCGACTGGATCTATTTGGAGGTATATCAGTGAGCTGAACTACTGTGAAGTTTCAGCCTGCCCCACTAGCACCACCTGGGTGCTTGACGTTTGTGAGTATATATAGTGCCTTCTATATATTTATTTCTTTGTTTTGGTGGTACTGGGCCATGGTGGCGCCTCTGTGTTCTTCTATTTGCAGTATCTAACCATCAGGACGACCATCCTTTGACAGAGTGCTGCCGCCAGATAGTGGGACTTGATTGATGAATGGACATTAACATACCTATACCTACTGTATAGTTCACTGTTCTGTTGTTTTATCCTGTTTTACTGTGTGTATTGTTTTATGTCTAGGTTCTAGACTATTTACCTATCTGATTTTTTGGCAACTGGGAGGCGCACCCTAAAGGGTGTGGTGTGCATTTGTGTATACCACTCCCCACATTATAAATTTTTTATTTAACACATACACAGTAGTAAAAGAGGGATCGTTCCCAATCTATCGGCTATTGGCTCCCGAAAATGATTTTTGTTTTCTAGCTGAATTTGGAGCCGAGTTTCTTGAGTGATCACAATGCTATAGAGTATAGTTTGTTAAAAAACACAAACAAGTTTTCAACCAAAGAGCTTCTGAAACTGACTTTTCGAATGCTATCTGCCTGTTTTTTAAATAGAAACTGGGAGGTCTCCAGTCCAGAACCTGACACATACAGTAGTCTATTCACACCTGTAAAAGGGACAGTCAAGTAAAAATGAAACTTTCATGATTCAGATAGGGCATGCAATTTTAATCAACTTTACAAATTACATTTATCATAAAATGTGCTTTTTTCTCTTGGTTGAAAGCTAAACCTAGGTCAGCTCAAACTGATTTCTAAACCATTCAAAACTGCCTCTTATATCAGTACATTTTGACAGTGTTTCAGAGCTAGACAGCACTAGTTCATGTGTGCCATATAGATAACATTGTGCACACTCCCATGGAGTTATTTATGAGTCAGCATTAATTGGCTAAAATGAAATAAGGGGGCAGTCTTCAAAGGCTTAGATACAAGGTATCACAGGGGAAAAAAGTGTATTCATATTACTGTGCTAGTTATGCAATACTGGGGAATGGGTGATAAAAGGGATTATTTATCTTTTTAAACAATAAACATTTTCAAGTAGACTGTATGTATCCTGACAGAATAAACATACCTCTATAGGAACTTCAGGACAACATCTAATAATGGCGTGATTTTATATTTCATATTTGATTGTATTTCTCACTTACATTGTTGTGACTGTCACAAACAGTACAGGCAGATCGCTTAGTCACACAAAGATAACTAGTGTAAAGGATTGGAACCTTTTTATGATTCCATGCACAAATAATTAATCAGACAGTTAATGTATTAGCAGTTTATATTAAAACTTTGCTTTTAGAACACATATATACAGTATGTATACATATACAGTACATATATATATATAGAACAAAAGCTAGAATAACTTCCATGCCTGTTCATTTTAATTGCAACTCAGGGTGCGCTTCTTTTAGCACACTATGCCCCTTCACAGAGAAAAAAATATCCTGTAGCATATCAGTCTGACCCTGCCCAATGACAGTCCAGCACCGAAATACCAGGCAATTCTTCTCTGAACAAGAGAAACAACAACCCCAGACGATCGTTTCGGCCTCCTATGGGCCTCGTCAGTGAGGTGCAGTTGTATCTCTCTAAGGCCATGCGTGTGTGGGGTCCACGTCTGGGTTTGGTTAAGCACACCTAACAAAAATATATTAGTACACATATTGTGGGAGTGCTGCCAAAATGACCAAAGTAAATACAAAACAAACAACAAAGTATTGGCGCACATCCAAACTAATGAGACCACATACTATAAATGCTGCAAAAAATGCCTGCAAAAAACTTTATACTTTTAAATAAAATTGGGATCTTAGTCACACAATATGGCCATATTCTGCTCAGCCAGTCACCACTTACAAGGTGTCCCAAGATAGACTGGTCCTAACACTATCAAGTTTAGCCGTACTGGGCTGAATCATTCTGTTCTAATATACCAAAATAGAATTCCAACACTGCAGTACTATGGGGCCTATTTATGAAAGACACTGCATGTTCAGCATTGCACCAGCAGCTCTTGTGAACTGCTGGTGCAATGCCGCCCTCTGCAGATTCGCGGCCAATTGGCCGCTAGCAGGGGGTGTCAATCAACCTGATCGTATTCGATCGGGTTGAATTGCGGCTATGTCTGTCCGCCTCCTCAGAGCAGGCGGATAGGTTATGGAGCAGCGGTCTGAAACATGGGGCTTCAAGCTCCATATGGAGCTTGATAGATATGCCCCTATGTCTCAAATCAAGACTGCACAGAATGAGACTCCCTGGCTTTATATATATATATATAGCTCAATTACACTGTCTAGAAACACTCCTGAGCAGGGTGGTATGCTTTAACCAAGGGGATTTGGTCAGTCTCCCTAAATTTAAGAAATACAACATGGGGGTTTGGTTAAGCACACCTAACCAAAACATTTTATATATTAGCACATATATTGTGGGAGTGCTGACAAAATGACCAAAGTAAATACAAAACAAACAACAAAGTATTGGCGCACATCCAAACTAATGAGACCACATATTATAAATGCTGCAAAAAATGCCTGCAAAAAACTTTATACTTATGGAATTCTATTTTGGTATATTAGAAATAAATGATTCAGCCCAGTAAGGCTAAAAGTTATAGTGTTAGGACCAGTCTATCTTGGGGCTGGTTCAGCAGAATATGGCCATATTGTGTGACTAAGATCACAATTTTATTTAAAAGTATATAGTTTTTTGCAGGCATTTTTTGCAGCATTTATAATATGTGGTCGAATTAGTTTGGATGTGCACCAATACTTTATTGTTTGTTTATATATATATATATATATATATATATATATATATATATATATATATATATATATATATATATATATGTATGTATATGTATGTATATATATATATATATATATATATATATATAATATATATATATATATATATATATATATATATATATTATATATACCTTTAACACATATATGCCGTTAAGAGTATTGCTTTTTTTTTTTTTTTTTTATTGAGGGAAAGTTTGGGCATACAGGTAAAACAAATAGGCATTACACAATTACTTACAGAAAGTAGCAATAACTGGATATATTATACAGAGTACTTAATGAGCTACATAATCTAAAATGATGCCACGTAAACATATAGTTTATAGATGCCTATAATAACCTAAGCCTTCTCTACTAATATTAGAGGCCACTGTTGGGCCCCAACTCAAAATAAAATAAATGATATTTATAGAAGACTATCTGGAGTAGAAGAGACCACTTATGGATCTCATCGCATTCACCTCATATTTTTCATTTTTATTATGCTGTAACTGTTAACTATGAAGAGCACACAATAAACAAGGCGCAACCACTTAATATATATAAACAAGAGAAATATTGATAAGAATATGCTTACCGTTAACATGAAACCTAGTTACAGCACTGAAGACCCCTGCTATTGCATGGATAAAGAATGGGGGTAAATTGGAAGTAAATAAACCTGAAAGACTAAATGCTATGCTAAGATTTCTTAAGAGCTAATTATGCATCTCAACCGTATGTTAGCGTATCTTTTCTCATGGCATAGAGTAATTAAAACTAAATATCTAGGTAGTGGTGTCAAAAAGATGATCTACAAGTCATTACCTCTCCAACACATCATGCCGCATCTAGTACCTGTAGGGGAAACATAGTAAATATGGCGTGCATCTTACTCATACAGTTGATAGTTTATATTAGGATAAGTCCAAATGACAGGGGATAAATCTACAGGCTTGAAGATCCTCGCTATTGCACGGGTAAAGAAAAGGGCTATATTGATAGCATAGGGACCAATGGAGCAAAAATGGCATACATCAGTTTCTCAGAAGATACTATTGAGGCATTTGGCACCAATAGAATCAAAAGTATAGTATAAATTCCCCTAGGGCACGATGTTAAACATACTGACTAGGCTATGCTGGATATCCAAATGGATATACTAATATATAGGCAATGAACTATAGCCTCAACTACATATGCCACTCTGAACCTCCCTTGCTGTCAGTTACAGTCATAGTTATAAAGACTAAGGAAGCTTAGTACTACCATATATTGCAGGTAATCAGCTTTCAGACCTGGTTAAGGTAGCAAATGTGTGAAAACCTGTGTAACTCAGAGTAGGGATATATTTACAGGGCCAGACTGCAGAAAAGGCAATTGAAGGAGAGTTTAGTAGCTTAATATAAAGGGGGCTATAGCCTCAGGGTAAAATTCAAAAACATGTGCAATGCTCAAATACAAAGAATACTGTGTAACATCAGACTCATAGATTACGATCAGCGTGAGCTTTCACCAATATTTGGCACCAAGCTAAACTTAATTACAAAAAGATGTAAGTTCACAGGGGATAAACAGTATGGGCAACACTCCATATTAACTTAAAGTCCATGCGGTAAAGGCCAGCAGCCATTATGTGGGGAGCAGGGAGTCACTGCTGAACATAATAATGGGGATCATAGGTATCCTACTCCTGGTTCCAAAGTCAGTGTTTTTTACTTTATTGTTCCATGAACAGCAAACTGCCATGTCTATTAGCCTTCAAGCCACCCCTTGGGCATAAAAGTAAAACAGGCTCCTGGGACCCAAGCCATGCGATATTGCGCATATGGCGCCTGCGGCAGAACAAATGTTACATGAAGGACAGGGAGTCTCTGCTTGAGATGATAACGGGCTGGGGAAGTTATACTACCCCCGGCTCCAAAGTCAGTATGTATTTACCTTGGCTCTTCATTGGCGGTTATCTACCATGTTCAAGAGGTCACCAAGTTACCCCTTTGGCAAAAGGGAAGCCAGACTCCTGGATCCCAGGCGATGCGATAATGGTGGTATTTGACTCATCAGAGTCTGCAAGCTTAGGGTTGTTCTGCTGACGAACAGATGCGGTCCCATCACGGCTAAGGAGAAGAGTCCGGTATACAGTAAAGGGATCATGCCGATGCGGTCCAGTTTTTGTATTGAGAGCGCTTGTCCAGTGCTGTATATACTCGCACCCGCGGTTCTTCTGGCTGGAGTTCTAGTGGAATGCCTGCAGAGACCTGAGGTATGGTATTTGGAATTTGCAAGACGACCGCTGCTCGTGTCTCCGGCTCTGAATCAAGCCGAACTGCTGCTCCTGCATTTCCAGACTGCCTTACCTCCACTTTTGTGCTAAGGGTAGGGTATAGACGCCGGGGCCCCAGCGCGCCGACACCCCTCCCTTCCATTTTACAGACTTCAGGTAGGGTAAGTTTATGGAGTGGATGAACGCCATCGTGACCAAATGCCAGAGTAAGTTCATTTTCAAGAGCTGAATGATGGTTTTGAAGTAAACTGTGCAGCTCCCCCAGAAAACTTGACGGGATCTCCATAGCAGATATATGATACCACTCAGTAAACAAGGATGAGACAAGCGATGGTTGTCTTAAAAAAATATATTGTGTCTTGCGTGGGAAAAAAGAAAAAAAGGTTTGCAGTATTTTGCGGAGTTCTACTGCTTCCTAACGACATAGGCAAATTAATGCCCTGCCGGGGGGTAAGGTATGATGGTAGGCCGCAATCCTTAAGTCATTCCGGTGCGCTGTGTGCGATCTTTGTTCCAAAAATAATATTATAGCGTGTTAGAGCTTTCTTTGCTGTATGTCCTTAATCCAAAAGGTATACGTAACGGAGTGGTAAAGAAGGAGTTTTACTCAGTTTAGAACAAAGAGTTAGAGGAGCTGATGATTTTGCAGCCTGTCATGGCCGCTGCCCGGAAGTTCCCCCCAAGAGTATTGCCTTTAAGAAAAAAGTTACACTTGTTTTTTCACTCTGCCTTTCTGGTCTCATAGCATATACTCATATCTAGAAAGAGATTGTGTAACATATCAAGAGACAGATAGTGCTAGGCTAACATGAGATTATTTGCTTGTTATGAGAAAAACTCTTAATTTGCAAAAATGCTTGCTTAATATGATTGACATAACATTAGACACACCTTCCACACTACTGGTTTAATTATTAGAATTGCTAATGGGGGCAGGAGAGATTTTTGGGTAGCATCTTGGAGAGAAGTCTGATTACAGCATGTGTGGAGTTAGCTGCCTGTGTGTTACTGAATGATGACTCTCAGCGCTATTAATGGCTTATCCAAAACCTGAAGATAAGTAATGTGTTTATAGTTTAATCACTGCTTTGCTTTACTGTACTGTAATCACTGCTTAGTGTGAGTTGCTGCACTAAGTACATAATAAACACTGTTATTATTCTACTGCATTCTCGTGCGTCAGTTTCCCTTTTTCAGTACTTTAGTAAGATCTAGTTTGCACTTCCCGAGCGCCAGGACAAAGCAACTACTTGAATCCGTTTCCATCTGCACCACTACACACATCTAAATCCGTCTTTTAGGTTGCAAGGATGGAAAGCCTGTTTACTGTTTTTCTATTGCTATATGGTCATTTTACAATATACAAAAGAATAGTTTGATATTTTTAAACAAGATTTATTTCTAGAGTTTGATAAAGGCATGTTTCCATTGTGGCATGAACTGTACACAAAATGACGACTGTGAGTTTCTATGTAAAACACTTAAAATATATTTTATTTTAACAGGATTTTCACTTGTTTTACTCGCTGAATTTCTGCTTTGTATCTTTCTAACAGACCCTTAAACAAAACTGTGCATTTGTGAACTGTTTTTTTAAAAGGTGACGAGCCTCCAGACACACTAAGTCCAAGTGTGTTCATGACAGTGCATCCAATATTGAATTTACGGTTCCAAATACTAGTTCCAGATTACAAGTTCAGTATTGTATACACTGTCATGAACGAGTTTGGACTTAGCGTGCATGGAGGCTTGTCTCCTATAAAATGCCATTCTTGAATGTGTGATCTCGTTTAAGGGTCTCTTAGAAAGAAACAAAGCAGTAAAATATTACGAATTACAGTTTTAAAGAATAAAAAATCCTTTAAAAATGTATTTTTTTTAAGTAATTTATACAGAAACTCACAGTCATCATTTTGTGTACAGTTCCTGCCATAAAATAAATGGGCCTTTATCAAACACTAGAAATAAATCTTGTTTAAACTATCCTTGTGAAAGTTGTAAAACAACCAAATAGCAATAGAAAAATGGTGCACAGTCGTTCCATCCTAGCAACCAAAAAGATACATTTATTTGGTTTAGCAGTAGTGTGGATGGAAACGGATTGCAATAATCCACTATAAAAGTCACGACTTAACAATCTTCTTTAAAAACAGTATTTTAATAACACCAGTGTTGTTTGTGAAAATCACAACAGTGCAAGTGAAAAATACAATTAAATTATGTCAAATTAAATATTAAATTACACGATTTGTAGATGTTGGTGTCCTGAAGTGAGTTTTCCTGCAGATGTCCTTAGCTGTACATGATATCATGCAGTCATCACATCTACATATGTATATGTGACTATACATATATAAATGTGTACCCTGTAGACTGTATACAGCCTCTCCAATAGGGATGAATGGCGCATTCAATTAATTGAATTAATCAATACCATGTATGTTAACAAACCTATAGAATTACTCCAATTACCATTTCAGAGTGTTTAACATAGATACAAGCTAAAAGACTGTTTGGAAATAGCCGTGAAATAGTCTGAAAGGTGTCAGAAAAGCCCTTCCAAGGAATTATCAAGTGCCTTGAGGTGTCAAATTCAATAAACCAAAACTAGACTTGAAAAGCAGTTAAAAAATTAGCTGAAAATATATTGTGATTGCAGAGAATTTTTTGGCTCCATAGGTTAAATAGAGCTTTTGTCTAGCAACCAAAAACCCATTTGTGAGTATGAAAATCAGTCAAAATCGTGCTATTGTGATCACATCAAAATGAAAAGTAACCTTTCTCACCCAAAAACAGCCGAAAATGCACCACACTAAGAAGCAAGCATACAGGGGCTGTGGCTATGTGACCTAGAGGAAGAGACAGGCATACATGGTGTGTGGCTAGGTGACATAGAGGAAGAGGAAGGCATACAGGGGGTGTGGCTAGGTGACATTGAAGAAGAGGCAGGCATACAGGGTGTGTGGCTAGGTGACATAGTGGAAGAGGCAGGCATACAGGGTGTGTGGCTAGGTGACATAGAGGAAGAGGCAGGCATACAGGGTGTGTGGCTAGGTGACATAGAGGAAGAGGCAGGCATACAGGGTGTGTGGCTAGGTGACATAGTGGAAGAGGCAGGCATACAGGGGGTGTGGCTATGTGACATAGTGGAAGAGGCAGGCATACAGGGGGTGTGGCTAGGTGACATAAAGGAAGAGGCAGGCATTCTGGGAGTGTGGCTAGGTGACATGGAGGCAGTCAGGGTTTTTGTGTGGCTGAGCCATTCGGAGGAGTGGTGTTGCATATATTGACAGAGTATTGGTGCACCTCATGCATGCATTTTTTTCATTATAATGTCCCTTTAAAATATGTCTAAAATGCAGGGTAAAGACGTCTACTTTTGATGACACTTGACTTACTACAGCTTGCTGGGTCTGCAAGACAATAGCATGTAGACATTGCATACCTCACAGCATTGGACATTTGCTTAAGTAATTATAAGATGTACATTGCATCTTTAATACAGGTAGAAACCCCTTTATCCAATCTGCTTGGGACCAGTAAAGGTTTGGATTGCAGAATATTTGTATCTTTAAAATGGGACAGTTGGGAGAAGGCATGGAACCAAGTGTAAATAACATCTTATGTCATTTAGACAATATTTACATGTTACATAGTTGCCAACTGTCCTGTTTTTGCCAGGACAGTCCCGGAATTTGGGACCCAGTCCCAGGCATTTAAATGTCCAGGACTGTCCCGGCAAAATGAGAAGCAGCTAGTGCGATGTGTTTGTAGAAGGCTGAGTGTCGTGTGAGAAACGTCCCGGCCACTAGTAGTGTCATGTGGTTCCAGCAAGCTTCAGGTACTTATTTTCAAGTCATGTGAATACAACTATAATAACAACAAGGGCCATTGAGGCCCACGTGACCATGAAAGCCAATGAACAAATTAGAGTGAAGAGGTGCGCCCAGCTCGACCAGCAAATTACAGTGAGTGCCACAACAATTTGTCATGCTTAGTCTAATTGGTGGAAATGGGACTGGGTTGACTTTGTTTATTGGAGTAGAACGGTTACATGTCAAGGATTTGCTTAGCGGATGTCATAGTCTTGTGGTGATTGGGGGTGGTGGCAGTTAGTGTATGGAGGACGCACAGAGTGGGTGGCGGTGTTTCCTGCTCCCGTCATCCTTCGAGTTTTGGTGCCTTTCTTCCTAGCCACCTCCCCGCTCTGGTTGTATTGGTAAAATGGCGATGGTGAGCCTTCAGAAAGGAGATATAGTGTGGTGAGTATTAAAAACAAAAGGTTTAATTAGTACAACTAGAACATAAGTGTGCGCACTGAGGTAACTGTGACGACAAAATTAAATGCTCCCAGTGATGGAAAACATACATAAGGGGATTAATAACCCCTGTCAGCTGAGTTGGATATAGTAGTGCTGTACATGGCATCTCAGGAATCTTTTTTGTATTAAAATGACCGGATAAAGAAATACGTATCTAGCATTGATGGAACAGAGAATAACATATTTATGGAAACATGGTGTGAAACTAGGTAAATACGCACTAGAGAGAGCGAGTTGTCAGAAACTACAGCAGTCAATAAAGTTGTCTGTTTCCCTATCTATATTATTGAGTATAATCAGATTCTTTCCTGACATTTTCCACTGGTCTAGTAGCTCTTAACTAATAAATAGTATGTGTATGTAAATATATTTGGAGTAATTTTAAATATTATGTAATATATAGAGTACAAAACATTACTTTCCCTTGTGTTGATTAGTAACTTCCCTCAGGGCTTGTAACTTTTTAACTTCTACTAGTAAATAATAGTGATATCCCCCCTCCCCAATGTGTGCGCGTGTGTATATATATATATATATATATATATATATATATACATACAGGTAGCCCTCAGTTTACGCCGGGGTTAGGTTCCAGAAGGAATGGTTGTAAATCAAAACCGTTGTAAATTGAAACCCGGTTTATAATGTAAGTCAATGGGAAGTGAGGGAGATAGGTTCCAGGCCCCTCTAAAAAATTGTCATAAGTAAGACCTAATATATTATTTTTAAAGCTTTGAGATGAAGACTATAAAAGCTAAACAGCACTATAAACCTAATAAAATAATCACACAACACAGAATATATAATTAAACTAAGTTAAATGAACAAAAACATTTCATAAACAGCATTATAAACCTAATAAAATAATCACACAACACAGACTTCACTTGCATTTTTCTGCAAACAGTTCTTTCTATGCATTCCAATCTGAACTGATTTTTAGACAGGAAGATCTTGTTCCTTTGAAATCTGCTCGATAGCTCAATTCTGGTTAAACTGATTAATTTCAGCTTTCTTGGCTTTTCTGCAACACTTGCGGACAGCTCCACCTACTGACTTTTTTAATAAATGCACTGTTTCTCAATGCTTTTCAATAGCAGTCACATGACTGGAAAAAAGGTTGTTATTGTGAAACAGTGTAAATTGAACCGTTGTAAATCGAGGGCCACCTGTATATATATAGTTTTTTTGCTATTTTATGTAAACATTTAAATGAATGCTTTGAAGTTTGACACCTTTCTCTCATCTTCCATAATTGCCACAGACAGACTGTCTGTATATGCATCTGCTGGAGTCTTATTATACTGATAGCCAGCTAATATTAAAGCAGCAGAGACTGCTAATATTACAACCACTGAGACAGCTACTGCTGGAGCAAGAGATACTGCTAATATTAGAGAAGAGATTGCTTCTACTCAAGCCAGAGAGGCTGCTAATAGTAGAGTAACAGTGACTGCTATTATAAGAGTCAAAGAGACTGTTAATTTATATACATATATATATATATAGAATTAAGTAGAATGTTACCATTCAGTGTCAGTGAGTGGAAACAGGCGTTACTCAAGTAAATGCGCTAGTCAGAGGTATGAAAATCTCATAGAGCAGCTATGAAGGTACAAATATTGTATGATAGACTTAGTCTATACAATATAGGAAAAATAGGAGTCAAAGGGTAAACAGCGCTTATGGAGATTCTTAAAAACTGAATAATATTAAAATCTCGGCAGTGTTGGTGGGTAAAGAAAACAAAAAAAAAAAAAAAAAAAAGGGAAGAGAAGTATATGAATATACGTATATATATTAGAGTCTTTGATAGGATATTGGAATCCTAGTGTAATAAAGGCGTAATAGATACCCTTACCAAAAGTTACCTCAATCCTATGAGGTAAGTTTGCCGCATTGGAGGATGTATCTAGTGGTTGAATGAATCCTGGATGTTCTGGTCTGTATAAAATCGCTGCCTCTTGGAGTAGAATGGGATGTGGGTCCCCTTTGTGCTGGTTTCTTTAGGAAACTTCCTGTATTTATTGCCTCTTGGAGCTTATTTCTTTTTTCTTTTCTTATTTTTTCTTCATTTTCCTTAGAGTTGTGTCAGCAGATACAAAAAAATTTCCCTTTTCCGACTCCGAGTCGTTTCAGACGTAAGGAAGGAATAAGAAAAGAAAAAAGAAATAAGTACCCTGTAACCACGTCACCTGCTCTGACATCCTCTGACACCGGGAAGGAGACTTATCTTATCACTACGCGGCACTTACCTCATGAGATTGAGGTGAAAGAGTTTCATACCAAGACAAGAAAACCAAGCTCCAAGAGGCAATAAATACAGGAAGTTTCCTAAAGAAACCAGCACAAAGGGGACCCACATCCCATTCTACTCCAAGAGGCAGCGATTTTATACAGACCAGAACATCCAGGATTCATTCAACCACTAGATACATCCTCCAATGCGGCAAACTTACCTCATAGGATTGAGGTAACTTTTGGTAAGGGTATCTATTACGCCTTCATTACACTAGGATTCCAATATCCTATCAAAGACTCTAATATATATACGTATATTCATATACTTCTCTTCCCTTTTTTTTTTTTTTGTTTTCTTTACCCACCAACACTGCCGAGATTTTAATATTATTCAGTTTTTAAGAATCTCCATAAGCGCTGTTTACCCTTTGACTCCCATATATATATATATATATATATATATATACAGGTAGCCCTCAGTTTACGCCGGGGTTAGGTTCCAGAAGGAATGGTTGTAAATCGAAACCGTTGTAAATTGAAACCCAGTTTATAATGTAAGTCAATGGGAAGTGAGGGAGATAGGTTCCAGGCCCCTCTCAAAATTGTCATAAGTAACACCTAATACATTATTTGTAAAGCTTTGAAATTAAGACTTTAAATGCTAAATAGCATTATAAACCTAATAAAATTATGACACAACACAGAATATATAATTAAACTAAGTAAAATGAACAAAAACATTTGCTAAACAGCATTATAAACCTAACAAAATAATCACACAACACAGACTTTACTTGCATTTTTCTGCAAACAGTTATTTCTATGCATTTCAATCTGGACTGATTTATAGACAGGAAGATCTTGTTCCTTTGAAATCTGCTTGAGAGCTCAGGTCTGGTTAAATTGATTAATTTCAGCTTGCTTGGCTTTGCTGCAACACAAGCGGACAGCTCCACCTACTGGCTATTTTAATAAATGCACTGCTTCTCAATGCTTTTCAATAGCAGTCACATGACTGGAAAAAAAGGTTGTTATTCTGAAACGGTGTAAATTGAACCGTTGTAAAACGAGGGCCACCTGTATATATAATCTGCTTCATAATAAACAGGCAGGGCTAAATTATGCTAAATATGTGGGTTTGGCAAAGTGGGTGGACCTTTAGGGAAGGGGGTGTGGTTAAAAAATGTCATGCAGGTAATGGATAGCTTCAAAGTGTCCCTGGAATTTTTTTTCAAATGTTGGCAACTATGATGTTATAATACAGTTTATGCATAAAACTAAAGGTAGTTTTATATCATTTTTAATACTACAAAATAATAATTTTGGATAATCTTATTTTTTTTAAAAATATTAAAAAATTTGGATTTTAGAATAAGTTTGGATTTTGTAATTCTGGATTTGGGAATATGTTCCTAACGTCACCTATTGCACTGGGCCCTAGGTTAGGGTTGCCACCTCAGCCATATTTTCCTAATCAGTTATGAGTTATACATGCTGCAGTGTGTGCCAAGTGGAACATGTATTTGCTGTCCATGTATAACTCATAACTGTGCATAAAAACATGGCTAATGTGGCAATCCTACTCTAGGTGCCTGCACAAAGGGCAGGCCCTGGTCCCTACCCACCATAATACTATGGAAATCAGCCAATGACTATGCTGTCCATAGGGACCAGTCTTGCCAAACATCCATTTACTACTCTTAGTTTAACTATCAGTTTTTAAAAAAAGTAACATATTTATGTAACTTCAGTCCTAGCAGGATATTATTTTGTCTAATTCCCCCTAAGATAACGTCCCTTTAGAAGAGAAACAATTGTGTGAATATATCTAATGCTATCAATACATTTACTATGTCTCATATATAAAATAAACCATTTTTAACAGATTTTGCATTATAACGCTGAGTGACATTTCTAGTTGGCTCAGTGCCAGCCCGCCTAACCCCAGAGATTCCAATAGCACCCTGGCACTGGCTCAGAGGCACGTGACACTCAGTTGCCTCACCACACAGACAGGCTGGGCCGCTTTCAGTTTGACTTATCGATCGCAGACAAGTCGCACACACTTCTTGCATGGGATTCCCTCTCAGGCAGCTGCAATCGATAACGGATGTGAGCTGCAAGTTGTAGTGTAGTGGAGCCCGTGTGTGAGAATTTCCTGCACTTACCCCGATATGGCTGAAGACCGGGAGGTGTTCCTGAGAGCCCGGGACAGGACATTCACTGCTTTTAAAAAAGGTATAGAAAACAGAGTGTCAGACACTGATTCCGTAGGGGTGACTAACAGCTGTGCGGTGGTGATAGGGTTAATGGGAGCTAGGGGGGTCTCCAGTACTTGCTAGGTGTGTGACGTCACTAACAAGGGGGATCCTGTAAGTGAACTTCAGACTGTGTGACAGTGTAATAGATGTCACACTTGTCACTCAGCACTAAAGTCTCATTGTGCAACAGAAATCTTATTACCTTGCAGTTCCTATCCGCTCTTTATTACATATCCTACTGCACACTGAGTTCTGGAGTATTAATACTGATCTTGTTATAATAGTGCTGTTATATACATCCTGTTACCCTGTACTGCAGCTGCTACTGACTCTTTATTACATATCCTACTGCACACTGGAGCATCCCATAGTATTAATACTGATCTTGTTATAATAGTGCTGTTATATACATCCTGTTACCCTGTACTGCAGCTGCTACTGACTCTTTATTACATATCCTACTACACACTGGTGCATCCCATAGTATTAATACTGATCTTGTTATAATAGTGCTGTTATATACACCCTGTTACCCTGTACTGCAACTGCTACTGACTCTTTATTACATATCCTACTGCACACTGGTGCATCCCATAGTATTAATACTGATCTTGTTATAATAGTGCTCCTATATACATCCTGTTACCCTGTACTGCAGCTGCTACTGACTCTTTATTACATATCCCTCTGCCTACTGCACACTGGAGCATCCCATAGTATTAATACTGATCTTGTTATAATAGTGCTGTTATATACACCCTGTTACCCTGTACTGCAACTGCTACTGACTCTTTATTACATATCCTACTGCACACTGAGTCCTGGAGTATTAATACTGATCTTGTTATAATAGTGCTCCTATATACACCCTGTTACCCTGTACTGCAGCTGCTACTGACTCTTTATTACATATCCTACTACACACTGGTACATCCCATAGTATTAATACTGATCTTGTTATAATAGTGCTCCTATATACATCCTGTTACCCTGTACTGCAGCTGCTACTGACTCTTTATTACATATCCTACTGCACACTGAGTCCTGGAGTATTAATACTGATCTTGTTATAATAGTGCTGTTATATACATCCTGTTACCCTGTACTGCAGCTGCTACTGACTCTTTACTACATATCCTATTGCACACTGAGTCCTGGAGTATTAATACTGATCTTGTTATAATAGTGCTCCTATATACACCCTGTTACCCTGTACTGCAGCTGCTACTGACTCTTTATTACATATCCTACTGCATCCCATAGTATTAATACTGATCTTGTTATAATAGTACTCCTATATACACCCTGTTACCCTGTACTGCAGCTGCTACTGACTCTTTATTACATATCCTACTGCACACTGAGTCCTGGAGTATTAATACTGATCTTGTTATAATAGTGCTCCTATATACATCCTGTTACCCTGTACTGCAGCTGCTACTGACTCTTTATTACATATCCCTCTGCCTACTGCACACTGGATCATCCCATAGTATTAATACTGATCTTGTTATAATAGTGCTGTTATATACACCCTGTTACCCTGTACTGCAGCTGCTACTGACTCTTTATTACATATCCTACTGCACACTGAGTTCTGGAGTATTGATACTGAGCTTGTTATAATAGTGCTGTTATATACACCCTGTTACCCTGTACTGCAGCTGCTACTGACTCTTTATTACATATCCTACTACACACTGGTGCATCCCATAGTATTAATACTGATCTTGTTATAATAGTGCTGTTATATACATCCTGTTACCCTGTACTGCAGCTGCTACTGACTCTTTATTACATATCCTACTGCACACTGGTGCATCCCATAGTATTAATACTGATCTTGTTATAATAGTGCTGTTATATACATCCTGTTACCCTGTACTGCAGCTGCTACTGACTCTTTATTACATATCCTACTGCACACTGAGTTCTGGAGTATTGACACTGATCTTGTTATAATAGTGCTGTTATATACATCTTGTTACCCTGTACTGCAGCTGCTACTGACTCTTTATTACATATCCCGCTGCCTACTACACACTGGTACATCCCATAGTATTAATACTGATCTTGTTATAATAGTGCTGTTATATACATCCTGTTACCCTGTACTGCAGCTGCTACTGACTCTTTATTACATATCACTCTGCCTACTGCACACTGGAGCATCCCATAGTATTAATACTGATCTTGTTATAATAGTGCTGTTATATACATCCTGTTACCCTGTACTGCAGCTGCTACTGACTCTTTATTACATATCCCTCTGCCTACTACACACTGGAGCATCCCATAGTATTAATACTGATCTTGTTATAATAGTGCTGTTATATACATCCTGTTACCCTGTACTGCAGCTGATACTGACTCTTTATTACATATCCTACTACACAATGGTACATCCCATAGTATTAATACTGATCTTGTTATAATAGTGCTCCTATATACATCCTGTTACCCTGTACTGCAGCTGCTACTGACTCTTTATTACATATCCTACTGCACACTGAGTCCTGGAGTATTGACACTGATCTTGTTATAATAGTGCTGTTATATACACCCTGTTACCCTGTACTGCAGCTGCTACTGACTCTTTATTACATATCCTACTGCACACTGAGTCCTGGAGTATTGACACTGATCTTGTTATAATAGTGCTGTTATATACATCCTGTTACCCTGTACTGCAGCTGCTACTGACTCTTTATTACATATCCCTCTGCCTACTGCACACTGGAGCATCCCATAGTATTAATACTGATCTTGTTATAATAGTGCTGTTATATACATCCTGTTACCCTGTACTGCAGATGATACTGACTCTTTATTACATATCCTACTACACAATGGTACATCCCATAGTATTAATACTGATCTTGTTATAATAGTGCTCCTATATACATCCTGTTACCCTGTACTGCAGCTGCTACTGACTCTTTATTACATATCCTACTGCACACTGAGTCCTGGAGTATTAATACTGATCTTGTTATAATAGTGCTCCTATATACACCCTGTTACCCTGTACTGCAGCTGCTACTGACTCTTTATTACATATCCTACTGCACACTGAGTCCTGGAGTATTGACACTGATCTTGTTATAATAGTGCTGTTATATACATCCTGTTACCCTGTACTGCAGCTGCTATTGACTCTTTATTACATATCCCTCTGCCTACTGCACCTGAAACGCTGTGGCCCAAAATCTGCTTTCTTAGCTTGATAAAAGGGGCCCATTGTTTTCACGCAAGTGAGCCACAAACAATGTGCAGCTGATGCTTATAACAGGCATCTTTCCAGCTCTGCATATTGCACTTATTCTATTATATTTGGGAAATTCTATTTTTTTCCTGTTCCTCCCCCAACCCCAGAATAATTTCTGCAGATGCCCATAAATCCCAGTAACTAAAGGGACAGTCTAATAAAAAATAAACTTTCATGATTGAAATAGGGAATATAATTGTAAACAACTTTCTAATTCCCTTTTATAATCAAATTTGCTTTGTTCTTTTGGCATTCTTTGTTGAAAGCTAAACCTAGGTAGGCTCATATGCTAATTTATAAGCCCTTGAAGGTCGCCTCTTATTTCATAACATTTGGGAGCTTGTCACAGCTAGAGAGAGTTAGTTCATGTGTGTCATATAGATAACATTGTGTTCACGTCCATGGAGTTACCTATGAGAGGGCATTAATTGACTAAAATGCAAATCTGTAAAAAGAACTGAAATAAGGGGGCAGTCTGCAGAGTCTTAGATACAAGGTAATCACAGAGGTAAAAAGTATATTTATATAACCGTGTTAGTTATATAAAACTGGGGAATGGGTAATAAAGGGATTATCCATCTTTTTAAACAATAAAAACTCTGGAATAGACTGTTCCTTTAATGATGCACCTGATACTGAACTTTAAGGGATATTTTAGTCATTTCATATGTCAGCATAATATATATGTAATTAATCACTGTATTGCAAAAGATCTACATAAAAAGAAATGTTTTCTAAGCATCTAAAACTGTCATTTAGGAAATATTTTGGTCTGGCCATTCAGAGTCAGATGTAAATGACCACTTGGACTTATAAAGCAACAGTGCAGCATATTGCAGGGTCAGTTAAACCATCACTTATTTTACCTATAATATATACCCCTTTAAAGAGCTACAATTGCAGCCAATGAAACCAAATAGAAAATGTATTATGAGTGACATCTATTTTCAAACAAAGCACTGTAAAAACATTTTGAACCATTCTCTTTAAGACTTGAATGTAATCTCTTTGATTAAAGCATGACACTATATTTGATTTAGTATATAGATTTAGTATATAGAAAATATAACTATATTTTGTAAAAAAATATTTTACCCATTTCTGGCAACACTTCACTTTGATGTCTTCAGCAAATCACACTGACATCTGGTAATGAAGCACCTAAATCTACAATAGGGATATTGATAGACTGTAATTTGTGCCATAAATCGTCATTTTACTTTTTTTTAACTTTACTACTGTAATATAATGATAATATTTATTAGACATGTGCATTCAGACTTTTCGGTACTAAACCGATGCCGAAGATAGGAACCGTATTCTGCAAATTTTAGGAGACGGATTTCTTCTAGTGAATGTGCAACGCACAAGGAAATGTGCAAATTCAGATCTTAGTGTGTTGCACCTTCACAAGAATAAATCCAGCTTTGAAAATTGCCAATGCGGCTTGCAGTTGCCATGTTCGGTATTCGTATTACGGAAAAGTAAAACATTTACAATTAAAACCCTATATCTCTATTTTTATTTTTTTCACTATGGTGCATTTCCCACTTTTTATATATTTAAAGGGACATGGAACCCAATTTTTATTTCCTTCATTATTCAAATAGAGCACCCATTCTAAAGCAACTTTCAGATTTATTCCTATTATCAAATTTGCTTCATTCTCTTGGTAACCTTTATTGAAGGAGCAGCAGTGAACAACTTGAAGCTTACTAGACACATTGATAAAACAATGACAAGAGGCATATATGTGTAGCTACCTATTAGCAGCCAGCTCCGGAGATTGCCTAGGTATATTTTTCAACAAAGGATTCTAAAAGAATAAAACAAATTAGTAAATTGAAAAGTTGTTTAAAATTGTATGCTCGGGGGGCGGAGCCAACCGCCGAAGTGGACGGTCGCATTTTCATAGAGCTCCTGGCTATAGACCTGCTTTGGGCAATTTACTTCACTTTTTTCCCCAACCTGAATTCATCTAGAGCTGCGTTTTTAATACCTGCTTCTAGCTGGGAGCGTACAAACAACTTTAGTTTAGTTGACCTGACATTTCGGCAATACTATTTAAACAGGGTCTGTGTTACCCGAGCAATCCAAGATGGCGACGACTATGTTGGAGAAGGATATTCTGAGACTCCTGGGCCTGCACTTCTCGCGATTGGAACGTACACTTGCTATAGTGTTTGAGAAGGTCCCACTGGCTAGCGAGTGTCGGGTGAGCAAGGAGAAGTTGTGTGGCTCTTATGAGGACAACCTGTGCAGTGATTCTGAGCTGTCCCTTTCCGGGATTAAGTGTGGCGGAGCAGCCCTGTCGCAAGATGGGGGAGATTTGTCTATGCGGCGTACCTGTTTGCCAAGCAGATCAGACGCCTCTCTGAATATTGCTGTGACCCAGTATGAGCTGCACTCTATCCACCCGTTGCAATCTGGCTGGCTGGGGGAGAAGCCGCTCCTTGAACCTTATCAGCAAAGTGGAAATTTCTCGCTCTCACCTACTTTGTCTACCTCTCGGGAGTTTTGCAGTAATGCAATTTATTCCTGTGGTGTCGATTCTCTTACCTCTCAATCTCAAGGTGCTGAGAAGTTGATGTGTGTTGAGGTGGATCGGCGAGAACTTCATCAAAGTGCCACTCACGGAGTAACGGTGAGAGGGAGACTTGGTTGTTCTTCTGATCCGGTGGGCTTTTTTTCTATGCCAAATATTAAAATAGGAGTCGGCTGGTGCCTTGGAATCGCAAGAGTGGGGTCCAGTGCTCGCCACAATATTCTTTGCACTCCACTGTGTTTTTTAACTCTTTGAAAATTACGGTTTACTTGTTGGGTGCTATTCATTTACTGCTCTTGTTTTCACTGGTTTATATCAAGTTATCCTTGCCAGACCTGATGATCATGCTACTTTGACATGGGATAAAGTTGATTTCTAGTTGATTGATTTTTCCTGAACTTCCTACCCATATATAGACTGCTTGGCAATTTGTTCCAGTGGGAGACAAGATATGTTTTTCTTTTCAGGTTCTTATAACTTTGTTGCACCTATAAACTACTGTACAAGGTTTAAGATGGCTAATGTTACTCAGCAGTCCGTTCTCTGTTTTAGCATGTTAATTGACCATGTGTTTTCTTTTTATTTTTTATTACTATTATGTTGCACCTAATTACAGCAAGGTTGTTTTTAACCGCATCGATGCGTGCAGACAGATAGTCGTCTGTACGTGCGTGGTACTCAGTTTGGAGTGTCTCGCTTGATGTTTATTAGTATGGGTTAATCTCCATTAGTTTAATAGCCACTAGGTTGTAAATTCTGTATTTCTGACCCTTCTCAGTGATATAATTGAGATCTCTATGTATGGAGCATAAGGGTATTTGGTATTCCCTTTGACTTATTCGTCTGTCACGCTGAGGGGTAGAGGCATATTATTAATGAGATATTTTAAAACACCACTGTATACCCACTATATTAGCAAAACAGAAATAAAGTTTCTTTCTCAACCCACTATATTATGAAGCTTCTCTCACTGAAGTATGATCCTCTCATATACACAGCCAGATCTTCACTATAGTATAATTTATTTATCGGTATCACTGTATCTTTATGGGGAATGTGCTGTCTGCGGCCGAGACAGCATGTCATGTCTGTATTATTAAGTATACATAAACCTTTACTCTTAAGACCCTAATGTCACATGTAAAGGTGAAAGTTGATATGTGCCTTTTCTCTTGGTAATGATTAGACTACTTGCGTAGGGTTCTTAGCTATATCTAGATGTTCATTGATAACTTTCACCCCTCAGCTTATATACTATATTACTAATTATGTATACCTCTTTATGCGGTAATGGTAACCTTCATGTGTTAGGATTTTTAAATATATGCTACTAGAAAATATAGAAGAACTAGGGCCTAGATTTAGAGTTCGGCGGTAAAAGGGCTGTTAACGCTCCGCGAGTTTTTTTCTGGCCGCACCATAAATTTAACTCTGGTATCGAGAGTTCAAACAAATGCTGCGTTAGGCTCCAAAAAAGGAGCGTAGAGCATATTTAGCGCAAATGCAACTCTCGATACCAGAGTTGCTTACGGACGCGGCCGGCCTCAAAAACGTGCTCGTGCACGATTCTCCCATAGGAAACAATGGGGCTGTTTGAGCTGAAAAAAAACCTAACACCTGCAAAAAAGCCGCGTTCAGCTCCTAACGCAGCCCCATTGTTTCCTATGGGGAAACACTTCCTACGTCTGCACCTAACACTCTAACATGTACCCCGAGTCTAAACACCCCTAACCTTACACTTATTAACCCCTAATCTGCCGCCCCCGCTATCGCTGACCCCTGCATTACACTTTTAACCCCTAATCTTCCGCTCCGTAAACCGCCGCCACCTACGTTATCCCTATGTACCCCTAATCTGCTGCCCTAACATCGCCGACCCCTATGTTATATTTATTAACCCCTAATCTGCCCCCCACAACGTCGCCGACACCTACCTACACTTATTAACCCCTAATCTGCCGAGCGGACCTGAGCGCTACTATAATAAAGTTATTAACCCCTAATCCGCCTCACTAACCCTATCATAAATAGTATTAACCCCTAATCTGCCCTCCCTAACATCGCCGACACCTACCTTCAATTATTAACCCCTAATCTGCCGACCGGAGCTCACCGCTATTCTAATAAATGTATTAACCCCTAAAGCTAAGTCTAACCCTAACACTAACACCCCCCTAAGTTAAATATAATTTTTATCTAACGAAATAAATTAACTCTTATTAAATAAATGATTCCTATTTAAAGCTAAATACTTACCTGTAAAATAAATCCTAATATAGCTACAATATAAATTACATTTATATTATAGCTATTTTAGGATTAATATTTATTTTACAGGCAACTTTGTAATTATTTTAACCAGGTACAATAGCTATTAAATAGTTAAGAACTATTTAATAGTTACCTAGTTAAAATAATAACAAATTTACCTGTAAAATAAATCCTAACCTAAGTTATAATTAAACCTAACACTACCCTATCAATAAAATAATTAAATAAACTACCTACAATTACCTACAATTAACCTAACACTACACTATCAATAAATTAATTAAACACAATTGCTACAAATAAATACAATTAAATAAACTATCTAAAGTACAAAAAATAAAAAAGAACTAAGTTACAGAAAATAAAAAAATATTTACAAACATAAGAAAAATATTACAACAATTTTAAACTAATTACACCTACTCTAAGCCCCCTAATAAAATAACAAAGACCCCCAAAATAAAAAATTCCCTACCCTATTCTAAAATACAAAACTTACAAGCTCTTTTACCTTACCAGCCCTGAACAGGGCCCTTTGCGGGGCATGCCCCAAGAATTTCAGCTCTTTTGCCTGTAAAAAAAAACATACAATACCCCCCCCCCCAACATTACAACCCACCACCCACATACCCCTAATCTAACCCAAACCCCCTTAAATAAACCTAACACTAATCCCCTGAAGATCTTCCTACCTTGTCTTCACCATACCAGGTTCACCGATCCGTCCTGGCTCCAAGATCTTCATCCAACCCAAGCGGGGGTTGGCGATCCATAATCCGGTGCTCCAAAGTCTTCCTCCTATCCGGCAAGAAGAGGACATCCGGACCGGCAAACATCTTCTCCAAGCGGCATCTTCTATGTTCTTCCATCCGATGACGACCGGCTCCATCTTGAAGACCTCCAGCGCGGATCCATCCTCTTCTTCCGACGACTAGACGACGAATGACGGTTCCTTTAAGGGACGTCATCCAAGATGGCGTCCCTCGAATTCCGATTGGCTGATAGGATTCTATCAGCCAATCGGAATTAAGGTAGGAATTTTCTGATTGGCTGATGGAATCAGCCAATCAGAATCAAGTTCAATCCGATTGGCTGATCCAATCAGCCAATCAGATTGAGCTCGCATTCTATTGGCTGTTCCGATCAGCCAATAGAATGCGAGCTCAATCTGATTGGCTGATTGGATCAGCCAATCGGATTGAACTTGATTCTGATTGGCTGATTCCATCAGCCAATCAGAATATTCCTACCTTAATTCCGATTGGCTGATAGAATCCTATCAGCCAATCGGAATTCGAGGGACGTCATCTTGGATGACGTCCCTTAAAGGAACCGTCATTCGTCGTCTAGTCGTCGGAAGAAGAGGATGGATCCGCGCTGGAGGTCTTCAAGATGGAGCCGGTCGTCATCGGATGGAAGAACATAGAAGATGCCGCTTGGAGAAGATGTTTGCCGGTCCGGATGTCCTCTTCTTGCCGGATAGGAGGAAGACTTTGGAGCACCGGATTATGGATCGCCAACCCCCGCTTGGGTTGGATGAAGATCTTGGAGCCAGGACGGATCGGTGAACCTGGTATGGTGAAGACAAGGTAGGAAGATCTTCAGGGGATTAGTGTTAGGTTTATTTAAGGGGGTTTGGGTTAGATTGGGGGTATGTGGGTGGTGGGTTGTAATGTTGGGGGGGGGGTATTGTATGTTTTTTTTTACAGGCAAAAGAGCTGAAATTCTTGGGGCATGCCCCGCAAAGGGCCCTGTTCAGGGCTGGTAAGGTAAAAGAGCTTGTAATTTTTGTATTTTAGAATAGGGTAGGGAATTTTTTATTTTGGGGGTCTTTGTTATTTTATTAGGGGGCTTAGAGTAGGTGTAATTAGTTTAAAATTGTTGTAATATTTTTCTTATGTTTGTAAATATTTTTTTATTTTCTGTAACTTAGTTCTTTTTTATTTTTTGTACTTTAGATAGTTTATTTAATTGTATTTATTTGTAGCAATTGTGTTTAATTAATTTATTGATAGTGTAGTGTTAGGTTAATTGTAGGTAATTGTAGGTAGTTTATTTAATTATTTTATTGATAGGGTAGTGTTAGGTTTAATTATAACTTAGGTTAGGATTTATTTTACAGGTAAATTTGTTATTATTTTAACTAGGTAACTATTAAATAGTTCTTAACTATTTAATAGCTATTGTACCTGGTTAAAATAATTACAAAGTTGCCTGTAAAATAAATATTAATCCTAAAATAGCTATAATATAAATGTAATTTATATTGTAGCTATATTAGGATTTATTTTACAGGTAAGTATTTAGCTTTAAATAGGAATCATTTATTTAATAAGAGTTAATTTATTTCGTTAGATAAAAATTATATTTAACTTAGGGGGGTGTTCGTGTTAGGGTTAGACTTAGCTTTAGGGGTTAATACATTTATTATAGTAGCGCTCAGGTCCGCTCGGCAGATTAGGGGTTAATAAGTGTAGGTAGGTGTCGGCGACGTTGTGGGGGGCAGATTAGGGGTTAATAAATATAACATAGGGGTCGGCGATGTTAGGGGCAGCAGATTAGGGGTACATAGGGATAACGTAGGTGGCGGCGATTTGCGGTCGGAAGATTAGGGGTTAATTATTTTAAGTAGCTTGCGGCGACGTGGGGGGCAAGTTAGGGGTTAATAAATATAATATAGGGGTCGGCGGGGTTAGGGGCAGCAGATTAGGGGTACATAGGGATAATGTAGGTAGCGGCGGTTAACGGAGTGGCAGATTAGGGGTTAATTATTTTAAGTAGCTGGCGGCGACGTTGTGGGGGGCAAGTTAGGGGTTAATAAATGTAATACAGGGGTCGGCGGGGTTAGGGGCAGCAGATTAGGGGTACATAAGTATAACGTAGGTGGCGGTCGGCAGATTAGGGGTTAAAAATTTTAATCGAGTGGCGGCGATGTGGGGGGACCTCGGTTTAGGGGTACATAGGTAGTTTATGGGTGTTAGTGTACTTTAGGGTACAGTAGTTAAGAGCTTTATAAACCGGCGTTAGCCAGAAAGCTCTTAACTCCTGCTATTTTCAGGCGGCTGGAATCTTGTCGTTAGAGCTCTAACGCTCACTGCAGAAACGACTCTAAATACCAGCGTTAGAAAGATCCCATTGAAAAGATAGGCTACGCAAATGGCGTAGGGGGATCTGCGGTATGGAAAAGTCGCGGCTGCAAAGTGAGCGTTAGACCCTTTCCTGACTGACTCCAAATACCAGCGGGCGGCCAAAACCAGCGTTAGGAGCCTCTAACGCTGGTTTTGACGGCTACCGCCGAACTCTAAATCTAGGCCTAGGATCCCGTTGTTAGGTTAAGTACCTTTACTGATACTAGGTCCTCCTTAAGAGTTGATGTTTAGAGGAGGGTCACCTGTATCTTCACTTGTTGACTTTTTCATATGTGCAGTTGTACTATAGCTCACCATTTGATGAACCCTATGTTCTTAGAAATTATAGGAGTCATTGCCCTGTTGTTTGGTAAGTCTCCCCCCCCCCAGCCCCTCCTCCCTTTCCCCCTCCCTCTCCCCCCCCGTCCTTCCCTCCCCCCCCCCCTCCCCTACCCCCCATGTTCCCCTATGTTTCCTCAGTTATTGAAAGCTTTGTTAAAAATACTTACTCATATATTTGCATAATGGTATATAATATGCTCAATATGTTGGTTAACCATCATATCTACATATATCCCAACCTTGTTTCCACATGTTGTTGTACTTTGGAGTGTATTTATATACTACTGCATGTATTATTCATTGTGCAATATACACTGCTTAGTTTGGCATAATTTCGTACTCATAGGATATGTGTGTGCCGTTGTGCATTTTTTCATATTTCATGTTAACCAATGAGTCTGATTGATATGTAGGTTTCTTTGTATATAATATGCTCGTGGAGGATACATAGCTTATGTTGTATGTTCAGTCTGTATTATTTGAAAATTTACATTCCCATTTCCTTTTTCCCATAAAAATCCCACAGTGCTCTGGGGTTTCCCAGTAGTCACTTTTGCGGTCTTCCTTGTAATATACCGCACTCTTCCCCTATATACACTCAACTACTGTATAGGTTTCAAAAACACTTGTTTAAGATGTTTTGTATATTGATATTTGTGCTTAAGATAATGTGCATGCTGGTGTTTAACATGCTCAGTATAGTAGTTGATACTTTTACCATATACTTCTTAACATTATGTTGTGTCCTGTTGCATATTAGAGCTGTCTTATATGTGGATAGACATCCTACATTGTTTGAAATATCTATTGCTCAATTTGAAACTACTCTAACTTGCAGACATATATTGTTGATGTGCATTTCCCATTATGTCCTGTTATCTACGTGCCTCAAGCAATATCTTTGGTTTTTTTTATATATTTTTTTTACGATTTCTGAGGCCTCAATTTTCATGTTGAATGATTTTTTTTGTATAATTTTAAAATTTCAATATAAATTATTAATAAAAAAAAAATAAAAAAAATGGTATGCTCAATCTGAATCAGGAAAGAAAAAAATGTCATGCCTCTTTATTATAATTAATTAAGTCAAAATTAAACGATTCTGTTAGAGCGTGCAATAAAAAAAAAATTCTGTTTACTTTTAGCATAACATTTTCCTTGTTCAATTGGTATCCTTTGTTGAAGATTCAACCTAGGTAGGCTCATGTCTTTACCATTCTAAGGTAATAGCGTTTGCAACAATGTATAAGTTTGCTACTAACAATGTTGCAAACAAAGCTGCCATAGTGTGCTAAAGACGTGCACGCTCCTATAAACCTACCAAGGTTTACTCTTCAAAAAAGGATATCAGGAAGCAAAAATAATTTGAAAATAGAAGTAAATTAGATTTTTTTTTTTTTTTTTAATTGCATGCTCTTTATAAACCATGAACATTTCCTTTTACTGTCCTTTTAATTTACTGAGCCCATGCCGTGAGATAAGGTTAGATGTATCCAGGATGCATCAGCAGGTTACAGTGTATTTCATCTGTAGTGTAGGGTAGGAGGGTTGTTTGTAAATGTTCATCTTGATCTCACTAGTCATTTAAATTTATAAAAATGCTTCATTTTCCTGATTTTATTTGTGTTTTTTTTATGGCAAAAATAACTGATGTGTATCAAAGAACAAATGAAAGACAACACAGGTACTCAGAAAATATGTTTTATTTTTCTATAAAATGTATCAAAGCAGTCATAATATTCAAAATAATAACAATAGTGTGTCAAATATGTGAAAGCAATCTCCCCAATTTGTAAAGAGATGGTGGATGAATTGGATACTTTTAGGTTACAGTTTAACATTTGTATCCAATTGATTGCTGTAAGTCAGTTCTCAGACATTCATTATTTAGACAGAACATACAATTTTAAACAACTTTCCAATTTTCTTCTATTATTTAATTTGTTTCCTTCTCTTATTATGCTTTGCTGAAATGTGTATCTAGGAAAGCTCAGGAGCAGCAAAGAACCTAGGTTCTAGCTACTGATTGGTGGCTGCATATATAAACTGATTGTCATTGGCTCACCCATGTGTTCAGTTAGAAACCATTAGTTCACTGCTGCTCCTTCAACAAATGATACCAAGAGAACGAAGGAAATTGGAAAATAGAAGTAAACTGAAAATTTGTTTTAAATTGTATGTTCTACCGAAAAATCATGAAACAAGCCATTTGGGTTTCATGTCCCTTTTAAACTGTTTTAGAAGTATTGTTTGATAGGAGCTATGACCAGCTCTGGGTTTGAAAGGCTCTATAAATTACCGCCCAGACAACAGTCATAATATTCAAGCAAATAATGTCCTAATTCATCTTGTAAGACAATAGGACACCTGTACAGTGCGCTGTTTTATAGTTTAGCTTGTTCTTTTGATTTGAAACCGAAAGTAAACAAATAAATGATGATAATCTCAACTGTAGCAGGATAATAATCACATGACTGTGTGAAGTCAGGAAGTAAAATGGCAATAAATCTGTACATTAAAGGTTCAGTCTACTCCAGAATTTTTATTGGTTTAAAAAATAGATAATCCCTTTATTACCCATTCCCCAGTTTTACATAACCAACACAGTTATATTAATGCACTTTTTACCTCTGTGATTACCTTATATCTAAGCCGCTGCAGACTGCCCCCTTATTTCAGTTCTTTTGTCAGACTTGCATTTAGCCAATCAGTGCCCTCTCATAAGTAATTCCACCGGCGTGGGCACAATGTTATTTATACCGCTCACGTGAACTAATGCCCTCTAGCTGTTAAAAACTGTCAAATGTATTCAGATAAGTGGTGGCCTTCAAGGGCTTTGACATTAGCATATGAGCCTACCTAGGTTTAGCTTTCAACTAAGAATACCAAGAGAACAAAGCAAATTTGATGATAAAACTAAAGTGGAATATCTATTTACAAATATATAGAACATACTCTATGGGGCCCATTTATCAAGCTCCGAATGGAAGAAGACCGCTGCTCCATAACCCTGTCGGCGTGCTCTGATGAGGCGGACGATCGGGTTGATTGACACCTCCCTGCTGGCCGCGAGTCAGCAGGGGGCGGACCTGATCCGCACTGTCGAATCAGGTCTGCAAGACCTTTAATAAATAGGCCCCTTTGTGTAGAACAATGGAATGTGAAATATTTATAGTAAATACACAGTATAACACTGCTAAAATGAATATTGCATAAATATGCTTTTATATTTTTTCTTCTACTTAACTACAAAGGGCTCCAATGCACTTATATATATATGCTTATATGTGTGTACATATGTATGTATGTGTTTATATGTGTACATATGTATGTATGTATGTGTTTATATGTGTATGTATGTATGTGTTTATATGTGTGTACATATGTATGTATGTGTTTATATGTGTACATATGTATGTATGTGTTTATATGTGTGTACATATGTATGTATGTGTTTATATGTGTACATATGTATGTATGTGTTTATATGTGTGTACATATGTATATATGTGTTTATATGTGTACATATGTATGTATGTGTTTATATGTGTGTACATATGTATGTATGTGTTTATATGTGTACATATGTATGTATGTGTTTATATGTGTGTACATATGTATGTATGTGTTTATATGTGTACATATGTATGTATGTGTTTATATGTGTGTACATATGTATGTATGTGTTTATATGTGTGTACATATGTATGTATGTGTTTATATGTGTGTACATATGTATGTATGTGTTTATATGTGTGTACATATGTATGTATGTGTTTATATGTGTGTACATATGTATGTATGTGTTTATATGTGTGTACATATGTATGTATGTGTTTATATGTGTACATCAGTGACGTGCAGTGAGCTCTGAGGCTAGTGAGGCAGTGGCTATGATAGGCTTGAGAAGCACATATATGAACCTAATAGAGGTAACTTAAATTTACGATTAAATTAGCCGGTTACACAATGATGATTAGAATAGTATCTAATATCTTGTATTTAAGCCTCTGCAGACAGTCCCCTTATCTCAGGGCTATTTATTTATTTATTTATTTATTATCTATTGACTTGCATTTTAGCCAGTTAGTGCTGTCTCCTGAACAACTCCACGGGAGAGATCACAATGTTATCTATATGACACCCATAAATTAGCAGTCTCTTGTGAAAAAGCTAATAAAAAAAGCATGTGATAAGAGGCAATCTGTAGTGGCTTAAGCAGTCAGAAATGTAGAGATTAAACGGTTATAAAGTATATTAATATAACAATGTTAATTGTGCAAAGCTGGGGAATGGTTTATAAAGGCGTTATCTATCTTTTAAATAATAGCGATTTTGGTGTAGACTGAATTCTGACCCAGGCAGGATGAAATACTTGCAAGCACACAAACAAGGCTTCCAAACAATCTGACCACATGTTAAAACCAGAAACTCCCTAATACAATTAATGCATAAAAAATGCAGGGGATGACTGGAAATTTTGGAACCAGGGGGCAAGTATAATTCAGTGCCCCAAGTACTAAAACCCTGCCCACTATGAAATTCTATATCCAATAGTTAAAATACAAGGGAAGCAAAGCACCTAAGAAATGATAGAAATAAGGCTATAAAAACTGAATTTTAATGGAAATTATTTTTACTAACATCAATGTATAGCCCTAGCATACTGCTGACATGTACATTTCCAGAAAACTGCTGACATCCATGTACAGTCCTAACATACTACTGACATCCTTGTACAGCCCCTTACAAAACCATTAATCAGGCCCCCCCACACATACATAGAAACACACACTCACAAACATAGATTCACATACACACATAAACACACTCGGACATACAGAGGCACTAACACATACAGACACACACACACAGTGACACACAGATGAACAGACACATACATAATCACACACAGAAATATACACTCAGATATACAAGAAGACTCACACAGACACACACAGACACGCACAGCACGCAAGCACCATCAGATACCATATACACATAGGAACCAACATACACAAAACCAGGCACCACATGCACACAGTTAGTCACCCAAAAAGCACAGACAAGAAGCCACATACATCCTCACTCACACATACACAAACACCCACAGGAATACCCACTAAGAGACTGGCTAATCCACATAAATATACAGACAAGCACACACACACTCACACACACTCAGATACACACACATACACACTTCTACGTGACTTTTACATGAGTTAAATATATAATAGTTGAATAAAATGTTTTATTAATATTATATGCCAGTTGTACTTGATAAGATAGAGTGGCCCCCTGCCCCAAGGCAGAACATACAGTGATCTGAGATGTAATTGCAGAAAATGCAGCATGTCTGCAGAAAGAACAGGACACATGCAGGAACTGTTAGCGCTAGAACTTTGTAGTGCTGCTCCACGTTAGACAGTTCTTTTCAAACAGAGCTGTGTTCTGGTTGCAGTGTGTAAGTTTTTCCTTAACACAGTGCATCCAGAGCAAAGTGCTGTTTGAAGTGAGCAGTCAAATATGCAGTAGCGTTGCAAATCAGCAGCACATTGCTTCTTGACTGGCTCTCAGAGATTTTTCAAACCTGTCCCCTAGCCTTTCCCAGTCTGCAAAGCTGTTTATTCTGAATGTAAGACGTTAGTATGAGCATTGCATCTTTTTTATTACTACATTTCTATGTTAGACCAAGAGAAAAGGAAACAGATTTATTCAAGAGACAATTTAAAATTTATTTTTTTGTATGCAGCTAATTTGCAATCCAATCCTATATAATAAATGGCCAAGTGTGTTTGTCCGAAGCTGTCATGCGCAGTAGAGACAGCACGAGGACAAACACACCTGGCCTTTGAGTCCCTAGCTGAAGATCTGCGCCGCGGTAGAAGTGGGCGTGGCCATGCGTTGTCAGGGCCACACGTGAAGGGGCGTGACCGGCTGTGAAGGGGGCGTGGCCAGGCGTGGTTGCGCGATAGATAGAAGATGGGAGAGAGATAGAGAGAGGGGAGAGAGATAGAGAGGGGTGAGAGAGAGAGAGGGGGAGAGAGACAGCAAAAGAGAGGGGGGAGAGAGACAGCAAAAGAGAGAAGGGGAGAGAGACAGCAAAAGAGAGGGGGGAGGGAGACAGCAAAAGAGAGGGGGAGAGAGTACAAAAGAAAGGGGGGAGAGAGAGCGCAAAAGAGAGGGGGGAAGAGAGAGCGCAAAAGAGGGGGAGAGAGCGCAAAAGAGAGGGGGGGGAGAGAGACAGCAAAAGAGAAAGGGGGAGAGAGACGGCAAAAGAGAGGGGGTGAGACACCAAAAGAGAGGGGGGAGAGAGACAGCAAAAGAGAGGGGGGGAGACACCAAAAGAGAGGGGGGAGAGAGACAGCAAAAGAGAGGGGGGGAGACAGCAAAAGAGAGGAGAGAGACAGCAAAAGAGAGGGGGAGACAGCAAAAGAGAGGGGGGAGAGAGACAGCAAAAGAGAGGGGGGAGACACCAAAAGAGAGGGGGGGGAGACAGCAAAAGAGAGGAGAGAGACAGCAAAAGAGAGGGGGGAGAGAGACAGCAAAAGAGAGGGGGGAGAGAGACAGCAAAAGAGAGGGGGGAGACAGCAAAAGAGAGGGGGGAGACAGCAAAAGAGAGGGGGGATAGAGCCAGCAAAAAAAAAGTTATCCGTGCGATGGCCGTGGCTGCACCTGATCGTCTCTCATCGTATCTCCGCCTAGTTCCTGGTTCGGGTCTCACACTGACCCGTCAGATTATATGTCTGGAGCCCCAAATGGAGTCTGCCTGTCACCTATCACCAGGACCACCGGACTTAGCTACAACGTGCAAGGTGGTTATAGAAAGTTACTGTGCTTTTTTGTATACACTGTCTGGTGGGTGCTAATTTGTACCAACTGTGTGCGAGCTTGGGGCTTATGCATATATAGTGTGCACGCATATTTGCCTCAGGCGAATAGAATGTCTACGCACAAGAGGCTAATGTATGAGCACTGTATATAAGGCTTATAGATATTCACTGTGTGTGCTTAAGGCTCTGTCTGATAATATCAAGTGTTTATAAACATGTTACTTATCCTCCTTTGATTACTGTATTCGCTATTCAGAACTTTGGTTTCCTTCTAAAAAAAGATAAAGGTCTCTGTCGGTTTCAAATATCATCATGTCATGGTACTTATGTGTGTGCTCTGTGTACCATGCCAGTGCTGTGCTGCTCACCTTATGCTAAGGATAGACATGTAACTCAATAGAACAGGGGAGGGCTGTACATTTTTAGCCATTTTGGTCCCCTTTGGGCCGAAATTGGAATTTCACATTTTCAGCAGGCCAAATTTTGGTGCATCGCTACTATTATTCTTTATTTAGTTCTGTAATTTATTTAGTACTGTTAACATTTCAGCATTTGCATGCCCTGAGGGAAACCTAAATACTACAGAAAATAGAATATAAAATAGGTGTAGGATTGTGCTTCAGGCAGTTGCTCCTGAACTTTGTATTCTTAAATGACCCCCATGAATAAAGAAGGGGGAGGTGAGCTGCTGAGATGATATAAAGGATGCGGCACAATAGACTGAGAGACTTTTGGAGAAATGTAAAAATAATGAATCCTGCTTACAGAAAATAATGCTAGTGCGTAATAAATAGTTACATCTGGTTTAATTGGGTACAGTAATGGTACCTATACATTTGCTGCTGACAAGGCTGTTAATTAGTATTTTTTTACATTTAGTGGTTTGACCATCAGAGCCGGCTCAAGAAATTGTGCTGCCTGGGTCGGAGAATGCATTGACGCCCCCCCTCAGTAGTAACAGTACTGATTAGCATATTAACCTAGTAGCCTGGCCGCTAACCTCACTAAGCCTACCTACCTGCATGCAGCCAATGCTTATGCACAATAAATGGAAAAGTAGTTAGGGAAGAAATGCATTGATACCATCTTGAATGTCACCCCTGACTGGTTCTGTATCTTTGTGCATGATGAGGCTATGCTGCTGGGAGCCTGCGACTTCCCCACGGAGATGGAGGACAGGAGTGGTCACTGAAGTGCTACCCCTTGTCAAGTGCTGCTTGGGTCCCTTGGACCCACTTGGTCTCATGATTGAGCCGGCACTGTTGACCATCTCTATAGAAAGGGACATGGAACCCAAACATTGTATCTTGTGTTTCAGACAGAGCGTACAATTCAAAGAAAAAGTTTCAAGTTTACTTCTACTGTCAAATTTTATTTGTTTTTAATTCTGTGTTGAAGAGATACCTAGGTAGCATTTGGAACACTACATAGCAGGAAATAGTGCTGCCCTCTAGTACTCCTGGAAATGGGTAACATTCTTGCAAAACTGCTGCCATATAGTGCTCTAGGCATGTGCATGCTCCTGAGCTTACGGCCCTGCTTTTCAACTAAAGATACCAAGAGAACAATTTTAAACAACTTTCTGTCAGAATCATGAAAGAAAAATGTTGGGTTTCATGTCCGTTTAAAAGTACAGTAAATTCAAAATTAAAGGGACACTAAAGCCATTTTTTTTCCTTTCATGATTCAGATAGAGCAGCAATTTTAAGCAACTTTCTAATTTACTCCTATTATCAATTTGTCTTTGTTCTCTTGCTATCTTTATTTAAAAACCAGGAATGTAAAAGATTAGGAGCTGACCTATTTTAGTTTCAGCACCCTGGTAAGCGCTTACTTATTGGTGGCTACATTTAGTGTAACCCAGGTTCTGAACCAACTGACAGCATGCAATTTTAAATATTCCCATTTCCTTCTATTATTAGATTGCTTTGTTCCTATGGTATTTCTTTGTTGAAAAGCATACCTAGGTAGGTTCAGGAGCCGGTCAAGCAAGGTTTTTCATATGCTTTTGTTACAAAAAGTGAGATATTGATAGAATTCTATATTTGTATTTGAAGAGATATAAAAAGTGCAAAAAATATTGTATAGTGTATTAAATCATTTTAGAATTCCAATGTTGCTTATAATTATGTGTTTCACCCCTAAAAATAGGTTAAATACAAAGTTAGAGTCAGCTACAGAGCTATGCACTACTGGGAGCTAGCTAGGCACATATGGTGAGCCAATGGCAAGGGGCATATGTGTATAGTAACCAATAAGCAGTTAACTCCCAGTAGTACATTGCTGCTCCTGAGACCGCATTGGTTTGCTGAATGAAGCAAATTTGATAATAGAAGTAAATTGGAAAGATTAAAATTGTATATTGTATCTGTATCATGAAAGTTTAAATATTGACTTTTCTGTACTTTAAATGCATCAGTTCATGTTCATATGAGCATTATAGTGCAGTGAAGTATTTAAATATGCACATTTCCGTTATGTATATTTTAAATGAAACTTACCCTGCACCTCCAGTCTTTAATCTGCCCCGAGTGTATCATAAATAAATTGATAAATAAAAACATCTCTTAAAAAGACGTGATGTGTCCAAATAATTAAAGTTTAATTTTGACTTTGTCTTTAAAGGGATATTAAACCCACATTTTTTTCTTTTATGATTCAGATAGAGCAGCAACTTTCTAATTTACTCATATTATTAATTTTTCTTCGTTCTCTTGCTATCTTTATTTGAAAATGCAGACATGTAAAGCTTAGGAGCTGGCCCATTTTTGGTTCAGAACCTGGGTTACGCTTGCTTAATGGTGGCTAAATGTAGATAACCCGGATATCTACTTAAATCACATGGTGTGCTGGGGACCAGTGAGAACAGCTAGGAAGCAGCAGTGAGGAAGAGAATAAAGAGGAGGACATCAGCAGCCAAGTTAGAAATAAAGCCCAGGCTTACTTTGTTGAGAGGCCCCTTGCCAAGGAGGAAAACCCTTTACATTGGTGAAAAGCTAACAGATATATATCGTAGCTTGGAGAAATTGGCAAAATCCTACTTATGCATCTCAGGCACCTCAGCACCATTCTGAGCACCTCTTCTCTGCTGCAGGCATTATAGCTTCAAAAAGAGAGCCAGGAGCAGGTGGACCTGAGGGTGCTTCACAATTCAGCAGGCCGCTCTGAGTTTGCATGGTCTATTACTTCGTGGCTGAACTTTTGCTGCTCCTAGATGCTTCTACTTCACAATAATTACACACTTGACCGGAACACATCTGGTAGGGGATACCTTTCTGACATATGGCAAAGGTGGTACCTATGACATTGCTCCGTACTGCCAGAGTTTGTCTATGAAGATTTCATGGCTATGTGCACCTTTTAGTAACGTGTGTGGCTGAAACTCCTGGCCACAATAATCCGTAGGGGTGTCTACATACTTTTGGCCATATAGTGCAGATCATTATCTAATAGATATATATATGTTTGCAGCTCAACACTCTACATCAAGATAACAATAATTTAGATGGATTAAAGTGATAATGGCTTAACATGTGTTGCCACATCTGTGACTTTTGTCAGGCGGTTGACCTTTTGCCCTGTACGTAAATTAATCCATTTTGGTTCCACTAGCTGACAAGGAACCATCTACACTTCCCAGAGTATACTTATTAATCAGCGCCTGTGCTGGAGTTTAGAGTTCTCACCGTTTTTAAGAAAATTACATTTTATTTTCAAGATTTTTTCAGTGTTCATTTTCACCAATGGAGCTGAGGAACTTGTCCGCCAATGATACAACTGTCCCTAAGAAAACTTGTGCACAAACATGAAAATCCTGTTAGTTTTAAATACAACGTGGATGTAATTGCTGATATTTCATGTGGATGAGATATAGCTTTGGATAACAATATTCCCTTAAAATCAAGTCCGTATATTGAATGCCTATCTGGAATTAACTCACAAGCTGAACACAATTGAGGTAATATAAACTGTAACCTTATTTCAAATGTTATCCCTCTGGAAGGCAAAACAATTATTTCACCCACACGTACAATATATAAGAATAACTTCTCCTTATATTTGGAATAAAATAACACCAGTAATGATCTCTCAAACTGTGAGCAGACTGCATCCTTTTTGCTTCAAATCTATTTTTTGCAAATGAGAGAAGCCGATAAAACTGACTGCCCCGAGGAAGCCATTCACTTTGGTTTAAAAGAAAGGTCAAAAACTCTGGTTTTATGTATGAGTCAGGTTTCTTATAAAATAAAACCGATACATTGCAACAATCTCTCCTTTTTGTTGAAAATTGAACAGAATGCAGTAACCCGAAATATGCCAACCGCAAATTTATGAAAATCTTTGTTTATTTTATTTTTTTTCATTTTATTTTTTTTAAATTTTTAGGAGAATTTTGACATAACGTATCTGAATAACATTTTTAAGATTGGATATCAGAGCGCCAAACAACGTAGGCAGGGTCTATGGGCAGAATATTTTAATAGTTTTGACATAACGTATCTGAATAACATACTTGACAACTTTCGCAAATCACAAACTTCAGAAAACACAGACAGGTGAATCTGTAGCAGTTTCAAACATACATAGAGAAAACGAGACATAGAGCATAGCAACCAGCACTCAAAACAGTCCTAGTGATAGCTAATATATACAATAACACAGTGTTTTTCAACCAGTGTGCCGTGGCACACTAGTGTGCCGTGAGAGATCCTCAGGTGTGCCACGGCAGACTGACAACAGTGTGACATTTTTTAAACTTTGCTTGTTTTTTACTCCCAGTGCAGGGGTAGTTTGTAGGAGGCATGGCATAACAGCACAATACATACAGTATGTGTGTGTATGTGTGTATGTGTATATATATATATGCTGTATTAGGCTACAATGTGTGATTTTTTTTAAATTTTGGGATGGTGGTGTGCCACAGGATTTTTTAATGTAAAAAAGTGTGCCACGGCAAAAAAAAAAGGTTAAAAATCACTGCAATAACACACTCTTTGAGCTAGGGGTCTATTATGGCATAGTTAAATATGTCCACTTTACACTTGGATGCCACTTCGCCTAAACATATAAAAATGATTACAAAATAGTTTCCAAACAAAAAACTTCCTTCTTTTGTGAAGGTCACAAGACCAGTTCCCTAAATATAAGGTTAGCTAGTTTCCTTCTCACTAGCTCTCCTACTGAAATGTCTTTTCCTGTCATAGAGGGAAGGGAGGGAAAAAAAAAGGAAAGGGGGGGGGGGGGCAAGGGAGGAAGGTGAAAGGGAGAGGGGTAGGCCTCTCCTTCACTACTTAGTATGTTCCGATGACCATAACCTTGGAAACTTTCCTGTTTCTATCTGTTGTTTAAACCATTCAGAATTCTTAATAAGAGAAACTTTCTGTAGTTGTGCTGTTGTGGGGAGGGATAAGATCATCAGCTTCCATTTGGCACAAAAGCGATGTAATTGTCTATTATTACATTTTTTATGTTATACTGTTCCAGTATTATCTGATGCTGAACTTTTCTCCGAAATTCTGAAAACTTAAGATTTCCCCTACTTTTCCAATTGGTGAATATCACGTTTCTTCCTACCAATATCATTGCATTCAGAAATGTATAATTAGAATTAAGTGTGTCGGTCTTCGTTTATTTAATAGTTTGTATCAACTCCTTTTTTTCCAAGATGAAGAATCGCATTGGAAAGGCCCCTTCTACTTCATACATGGTGCAGACCCGCAGTTCGGCCTCATGAAATCGTGGGAAATTGGTGACCCTGATTATGGCGGCAATGAATGGCAGAGAGAGATCTCCTTAACGGAAGATGCTGTTCAGGCTATTAACAAGTTAAACCCCAAGCCCAAGTTCTTTGTGATTTGTGGTGACCTCGTTCATGCAATGCCAGGTAAGTTTCATGATGTGGGCAGTGGTGTAGATCTCAGTGCTTGAGTAAAATTGTACTGTAGGGACACAGATTCCCCAGTTATTTGTCAGTTCTATAAACCCTGTCTGTACAGAGAGAGGTGAGGGGTATATAGTTGTTTTATGCACAGAGGCCAAGGGTGTGTATAGTATATATGTGTACAGAGGCCAAGGGTGTGTATAGTATATATGTGTACAGAGACATGGGGTGTGTATAGTATATATATGTACAGAGACATGGGGTGTATATAGTATATATGTGTACAGAGACATGGGGTGTGTATAGTATATATGTGTACAGAAACATGGGGTGTATATAGTATATATATGTACAGAGACATGGGGTGTATATAGTATATATGTGTACAGAGACATGGGGGTGTGTGTAGTATATATGTGTACAGAGACATGGGGTGTGTATAGTATATGTGTGTACAGAGACATGGGGTGTGTATAGTATATATGTGTACAGAGACCAGGTGTGTGTATACTATATACGTGTGTATATGTGTCAGGGGTGTGTATAGTATATATGTGTACAGAGACATAGGGTGTGTATAGTATATATGTGTTTACATAGACATGGGGTGTGTATAGTATATGTGTGTATATGTGTCAGGGTGTGTATAGTATATATGTGTGTACAGAGTATAAATGTGTACATAGACATGGGGTGTGTATAGTATATGTGTGTATAGTAAATATGTGTACAGAGGCCAGGGGTGTATAATGTATATATGTGTACAAAGGTCAGATGTGTGTATAGTATATATGAGTATATATGTGTGTACAGAGGTCAGGTGTGTGCATTTTATGTGTATGTATAGAGGCCAGGGGTGTGTATATATGTGTGTACAGAGGCCAGAGGTGTGTATAGTATATGTGTGTACAGAGGTCAGGTGTGCGTATAGTATATGTGTGTGTATATGTGTCTGGTGTGTGTATACTATATATGTGTGTATATGTGTCAGGGGTGTGTATAGTAAATATGTGTTCAGAGGTGTGTATAGTATATGTGTGTACAGAGGTCAGGTGTGTGTATAGTATATGTGTATACAGAGGCCACGTGTGCATATAGTATATGTGTGTATATGTGTCAGGTGTGTGTATACTATATATGTGTAAGGTAAGTTTCATGATGTGGGCAGTGGTGTAGATCTCAGTGCTTGAGTAAAATTGTATAGTGTGTATAGTATATATGTTTACAGAGACATGGGGGTGTGTGTAGTATAAATGTGTACAGAGACATGGGGTGTGTATAGTATATATGTGTACAGAGACATGGGGATGTGTATAGTATATATGTGTACAGAGACATGGGGGTGTGTATAGTATATATGTGTACAGAGACCAGGTGTGTGTATACTATATACGTGTGTATGTGTACAGAGGTGTGTATAGTATATGTGTGTACAGAGGTCAGGTGTGTGTATAGTATATGTATGTACAGAGGCCACGTGTGCGTATAGTATATGTGTGTATACTATATATGTGTAAGGTAAGTTTCATGATGTGGGCAGTGGTGTAGATCTCAGTGCTTGAGTAAAATTGTACTGTAGGGACACAGATTCCCCAGTTATTTGTCAGTTCTATAAACCCTGTCTGTACAGAGAGAGGTGAGGGGTATATAGTTGTTTTGTGCACAGAGGCCAAGGGTGTGTATAGTATATATGTGTACAGAGGCCAAGGGTGTGTATGGTATATATGTGTACAGAGACATGGGGTGTGTATAGTATATATGTGTACAGAGACATGGGGTGTGTATAGTATATATGTGTACAGAGACATGGGGTGTGTATAGTATATATGTGTACAGAGACATGGGGGGGTGTAGTATATATGTGTACAGAGACATGGGGGGGTGTAGTATATGTGTGTACAGAGACATGGGGTGTGTGTAGTATATATGTGTACAGAGACATGGGGTGTGTATAGTATATGTGTGTACAAAGACACGGGGTGTGTATAGTATATATGTGTGTACAGAGACATGGGGGGGTGTAGTATATATGTGTACAGAGACATGGGGTGTGTATAGTATATGTGTGTACAAAGACACGGGGTGTGTATAGTATATATATGTGTACAGAGACATGGGGGGGTGTAGTATATATGTGTACAGAGACATGGGGTGTGTATAGTATATGTGTGTACAGAGACATGGGGTGTGTGTAGTATATATGTGTACAGAGACATGGGGTGTGTATAGTATATGTGTGTACAAAGACACGGGGTGTGTATAGTATATATGTGTGTACAGAGACATGGGGTGTGTATAGTATATATGTGTACAGAGACCAGGTGTGTGTATACTATATACGTGTGTATATGTGTCAGGGGTGTGTATAGTATATATGTGTACAGAGACATAGGGTGTGTATAGTATATATGTGTGTACATAGACATGGGGTGTGTATAGTATATGTGTGTATATGTGTCAGGGTGTGTATAGTATATATGTGTGTACAGAGACATAGGGTGTGTATAGTATACATGTGTACATAGACATGGGGTGTATATAGTATATGTGTGTATAGTAAATATGTGTACAGAGGCCAGGGGTGTATAATGTATATATGTGTACAAAGGTCAGATGTGTGTATAGTATATATGAGTATATATGTGTGTACAGAGGTCAGGTGTGTGCATTTTAAATGTATGTATAGAGGCCAGGGGTGTGTATAGTATATATGTGTGTACAGAGGCCAGAGGTGTGTATAGTATATGTGTGTACAGAGGTCAGGTGTGCGTATAGTATATGTGTGTGTATATGTGTCTGGTGTGTGTATACTATATATGTGTGTATATGTGTCTGGTGTGTGTATACTATATATGTGTGTATATGTGTCAGGGGTGTGTATAGTAAATATGTGTACAGAGGTGTGTATAGTATATGTGTGTACAGAGGTCAGGTGTGCGTATAGTATATGTGTGTGTATATGTGTCAAGTGTGTGTATACTATATATGTGTGTATATGTGTCAGGGTGTGTATAGTAAATATGTGTACAGAGGCCAGAGGTGTGTATAGTATATGTGTGTACAGAGGCCACGTGTGTGTGTATAGTACATGGGGGTGTGTGTAGTATATATGTGTACAGAGACATGGGGGTTTGTGTAGTATAAATGTGTACAGAGACATGGGGTGTGTATAGTATATATGTGTACAGAAACATGGGGATGTGTATAGTATATATGTGTACAGAGACATGGGGATGTGTGTAGTATAAATGTGTACAGAGACATGGGGTGTGTATAGTATATATGTGTACAGAGACCAGGTGTGTGTATACTATATACGTGTGTATATGTGTCAGGGGTGTGTATAGTATATATGTGTACAGAGACATAGGGTGTGTATAGTATATATGTGTGTACATAGACATGGGGTGTGTATAGTATATGTGTGTATATGTGTCAGGGTGTGTATAGAATATATGTGTGTAGAGAGACATAGGGTGTGTATAGTATAAATGTGTACATAGACATGGGGTGTGTATAGTATATGTGTGTATAGTCAATATGTGTACAGAGGCCAGGGGTGTATAATGTATATATGTGTACAAAGGTCAGATGTGTGTATAGTATATATGAGTATATATGTGTGTACAGAGGTCAGGTGTGTGAATTTTATATGTATGTATAGAGGCCAGGGGTGTGTATAGTATATATGTGTGTACAGAGGCCAGAGGTATGTATAGTATATGTGTGTACAGAGGTCAGGTGTGCGTATAGTATATGTGTGTGTATATGTGTCAGGTCTGTGTATACTATATATGTGTGTATATGTTTCAGGGGTGTGTATAGTAAATATGTGTACAGAGGCCAAAGGTGTGTATAGTATATGTGTGTACAGAGGTCAGGTGTGTGTATAGTATATGTGTGTACAGAGGCCACGTGTGCGTATAGTATATGTGTGTATACTATATATGTGTGTATATGTGTCAGGGGTGTGTATAGTAAATATGTGCACAGAGGCCAGGGGTGTAGAATGTAAATATGTGTACAAAGGTCAGGTGTGTGTATAGTATATATGAGTATATATGTGTGTACAGAGGTCAGGTGTGTGCATTTTATATGAATGTACAGAGGCCAGGGGTGTGTATAGTATATATGTGTGTACAGAGGCCAGAGGTGTGTATAGTATATGTGTGTACAGAGGCCAGAGGTGTGTATAGTATATGTGTGTACAGAGGTCAGGTGTGCATATAGTATATGTGTGTACATAGGCCATGTGTGTGTGTATAGTATGTGTGTACAGAGGCCACATGTGTGTATAGTATATGTGTGTACATAGGCCATGTGTATGTATAGTATGTGTGTACAGAGGCCACGTGTGTATAGTATGTGTGTGTGTACAGAGGCCACGTGTGTTTATAGTATATGGATGTACAGACCCCATGTTTGTGTGTCTAGTATATGTGTGTATAGTATATGTGTGTGTACAGAGGCCACGTGTGTGTGTATAGTATATGTGTGTGTACAAAGGCCACGTGTGTGTATAGTATATATGTGTGTACAGAGGCCGTGTGTGTGTGTATAGTATATGTGTGTACAGAGGTCAGGTGTGTGTGTATGGTATATATGTGTACATAGGTCAGGTTTGTGTATAGTATATGTGTGAACAGAGTAGGGCTGCAGGATTAATCATGGATGCGTTTTTTTTGGAGAAAAAAAACAACTTCAGATTTGTATGTGATTTCTTGCAAACCAGCCCCATCTAGTGGTTGCTTTTACATTTGTAAAATGGCTGTTTTACTTTCACTTTCTGTTTGTGATCTCAGTAGCAGCTGATCAATCTATTGAAGTCTAAAAGCAGAGCCCATGCAGGAGACTGAAGAGGAAAGCCACTTACTTATATTTCCCCCTAGGGACGTCTGCAGTCTGAAACTTAGGGTATGTAATCATTATGGAACCTCCCACACAATCTCCTGCTCTCTGAGAAACGGCTCAAATACATAGCAGATGCAGTTAACCCCACAGCTGCCAAAAAGGCTAAAACTGCAGTCCCCTCTGCTAGCTAGCTGCTGGGTTAACTGCATCTACAATGTATTTGATATCAGCAAAGCACAGCATTTCTGAAAGGAGCAGCCCCCCACCCCTACTGCTATATGCCTGTATCAAGATAAAAATGTTTTAAAAAATAAGAATTTTTTTTTATATATATATATATATATATATATATATGTGTGTGTGTGTGTGTATATATATATATATATATATATATATATATATATATATATATATATATATATATATATATGTATGTATATGTGTGTGTGTGTGTGTGTGTATGTATATATATATATATATATATATATATATATATATATATATATATATATATATATATATATATATATATATATACACTGTGTGCAGAATTATTAGGCAAATTAGTATTTTGACCACATCATCCTCTTTATGTATGTTGTCTTACTCCAAGCTGTATAGGCTCGAAAGCCTGCTACCAATTAAGCATATTAGGTGATGTGAATCTCTGTAATGAGAAGGGGTGTGGTCTAATGACATCAACACCCTATATCAGGTGTGCATAATTATTAGGCAACTTCCTTTCCTTTGGCAAAATGGGTCAAAAGAAGGACTTGACAGGCTCAGAAATGTCAAAAATAGTGAGATATCTTGCAGAGGCATGATCGTCGAACAATCAAGCGTTTCATTCAAAATAGTCAACAGGGTCGCAAGAAGCGTGTGGAAAAACCAAGGCGCAAAATAACTGCCCATGAACTGAGAAAAGTCAAGCGTGCAGCTGCCAAGATGCCACTTGCCACCAGTTTGGCCATATTTCAGAGCTGCAGCATCACTGGAGTGCCCAAAAGCACAAGGTGTGCAATACTCAGAGACATGGCCAAGGTAAGAAAGGCTGAAAGACGACCACCATTGAACAAGACACCCAAGCTGAAACGTCAAGACTGGGCCAAGAAATATCTCAAGACTGATTTCTTCTGTTATGTGTGATCAGTCCACGGGTCATCATTACTTCTGGGATATAACTCCTCCCCAACAGGAAATGCAAGAGGATTCACCCAGCAGAGCTGATATAGCTCCTCCCCTCTACGTCAGTCCCAGTCATTCTCTTGCACCCAACGACTAGATAGGATGTGTGAGAGGACTATGGTGATTATACTTAGTTTTTATGACTTCAATCAAAAGTTTGTTATTTTATAATAGCACCGGAGCGTGTTATTACTTCTCTGGCAGACTTTGAGGAAGAATCTACCAGAGTTTTTACTATGATTTTAACCGGAGTAGTTAAGATCATATTGCTGTTCTCGGCCATCTGAGGGAGGTAAAAGCTTCAGATCAGGGGACAGGGGCAGATGAATCTGCATTGAGGTATGTAGCAGTTTTTATTTTCTGAATGGAATTGATGAGAAAATCCTGCTATACCGTTATAATGACATGTATGTATACACTTCAGTATTCTGGGAATGGTACTTCACCGGAACTACTTTGTTAAAGGTCACTAATCTTTTTAATAAGTATTATATCATGTTAAACGTTTTTGCTGGAATGTAGAATCGTTTACACTGCTGAGGTACTGAGTAAATAAATGTTTGGGCTTTATTTTCCACTTGGCAGTAGTTTATTTTGAATTGTGACAGTTTCGTTTCTCTTCACTGCTGTGTGAGAGGGAGGGGCCGTTTTTGGCGCTCTTTGCTACGCATCAACAATTTCCAGTCAGCTATTATTTTTCCTGCATGATCCGGTTCATCTCTGACAGATCTCAGGGGTCTTCAAACTTCTTGAAGGGAGGTACATTCTCTCAGCAGAAGCTGTGAAAATTTTTTATATTGACTGTGGATCAATAATTTTTATGTCAAATTTAGTTATGTTATCTTACTAATGGGAACAAAACCTTGCTAAAAGTTGTGTTGTTTTAAAGTTGATGCTATAACTGTTCTCAGTTTATTATCTCAACTGTCATTTAATCATTTAATCGTTTAAGTACCTCTTTGAGGCACAGTACGTTTTTGCTAAAAAAGATTATAACCAGGTTGCAAGTTATTGCTAGTGTGTTAAACATGTCTGACTCAGAGGATATCTGTGTCATTTGTTCCAATGCCAAGGTGGAGCCCAATAGAAATTTATGTACTAACTGTATTGATGCTACTTTAAATAAAAGTCAATCTGTACAATGTGAACAAATTTCACCAATCTGCGAGGGGAGAGTTATGCCGACTAACTCGCCTCACGCGGCAGTACCTGCATCTCCCGCCCGGGAGGTGCGTGATATTATGGCGCCTAGTACATCTGGGCGGCCATTACAGATAACATTACAAGATATGGCTACTGTTATGACTGAAGTTTTGTCTAAATTACCTGAGCTAAGAGGCAAGCGTGATCACTCTGGGGTGAGAACAGAGTGCGCTGACAATACTAGGGCCATGTCTGATACTGCGTCACAGCTTGCAGAGCATGAGGACGGAGAGCTTCATTCTGTGGGTGACGGTTCTGATCCAAACAGATTGGATTCAGATATTTCAAATTTTAAATTTAAATTGGAGAACCTCCGTGTATTACTAGGGGAGGTCTTAGCAGCTCTCAATGATTGTAACACCGTTGCAATACCAGAGAAACTATGTAGGTTGGATAAATACTTTGCGGTACCGGCGAGTACTGACGTTTTTCCTATACCTAAGAGATTAACTGAAATTGTTACTAAGGAGTGGGATAGACCCGGTGTGCCGTTCTCACCCCCTCCAATATTTAGAAAGATGTTTCCAATAGACGCCACCACTCGGGACTTATGGCAAACGGTCCCTAAGGTGGAGGGAGCAGTTTCTACTCTAGCTAAGCGTACCACTATCCCGGTGGAGGATAGCTGTGCCTTTTCAGATCCAATGGATAAAAAATTGGAGGGTTACCTTAAGAAAATGTTTGTTCAACAAGGTTTTATTTTGCAACCCCTTGCATGTATCGCGCCGATTACGGCTGCGGCAGCATTTTGGATTGAGTCTCTGGAAGAGAACCTTAGTTCATATACGCTAGACGACATTATGGACAGGCTTAGAGTCCTTAAACTAGCTAATTCATTCATTTCGGAGGCCGTAGTACATTTAACCAAACTTACGGCTAAGAACTCAGGATTCGCCATACAGGCACGTAGGGCACTGTGGCTAAAATCCTGGTCAGCTGATGTTACTTCTAAGTCCAAATTACTTAATATACCTTTCAAGGGGCAGTCCTTATTTGGGCCCGGTTTGAAAGAAATTATCGCTGACATTACAGGAGGTAAGGGCCACGCCCTACCTCAAGACAAAGCCAAAGCTAAGGCTAGACAGTCTAATTTTCGTCCCTTTCGGAATTTCAAAACAGGAGCAGCATCAACCTCCACTGCACCAAAACAGGAAGGAGCTGTTGCTCGTTACAGGCAAGGCTGGAAGCCCAACCAGTCCTGGAACAAGGGCAAACAGGCCAGGAAACCTGCTGCTGCCCCAAAGACAGCATGAACCGAGAGCCCCCGATCCGGGACCGGATCTAGTGGGGGGCAGACTTTCTCTCTTCGCCCAGGCCTGGGCAAGAGATGTTCAGGATCCCTGGGCGCTAGAGATCATATCTCAGGGATACCTTCTAGACTTCAAATTATCTCCCCCAAGAGGGAGATTTCATCTGTCAAGATTGTCAACAAACCAGATAAAGAAAGAAGCGTTTCTACGCTGTGTACAAGATCTGTTATTAATGGGAGTGATCCATCCGGTTCCGCGGTCGGAACAAGGACAAGGGTTCTACTCAAACCTGTTTGTGGTTCCCAAAAAAGAGGGAACCTTCAGACCAATCTTAGATTTAAAGATTCTAAACAAATTCCTAAGAGTTCCATCGTTCAAAATGGAAACTATTCGAACAATCTTGCCCATGATCCAAAAGGGTCAGTACATGACCACAGTGGATTTAAAAGATGCTTACCTTCACATACCGATCCACAAAGATCATCACCGGTATCTACGGTTTGCCTTCCTAGACAGGCACTACCAGTTTGTAGCTCTTCCATTCGGATTGGCTACGGCCCCAAGAATCTTCACAAAGATTCTAGGTGCCCTCCTGGCGGTACTAAGACCGCGAGGGATTTCGGTAGCTCCGTATCTAGACGACATTCTAATACAGGCTTCAAGCTTTCAAACTGCCAAGTCTCATACAGAGTTAGTTCTGGCATTTCTAAGGTCGCATGGATGGAAAGTGAACGAAAAGAAGAGTTCTCTTTTTCCTCTCACAAGAGTTCCATTCTTGGGGACTCTTATAGATTCTGTAGAAATGAAGATTTACCTGACAGAGGACAGGTTAACAAAACTTCAAGATGCATGCCGTGTCCTTCATTCCATTCAACACCCGTCAGTAGCTCAATGCATGGAGGTGATCGGCTTAATGGTAGCGGCAATGGACATAGTACCTTTTGCACGCCTACACCTCAGACCGCTGCAATTATGCATGCTAAGTCAGTGGAATGGGGATTACTCAGATTTGTCCCCTACTCTGAATCTGAATCAAGAGACCAGAAATTCTCTTCTATGGTGGCTTCATCGGCCACACCTGTCCAGGGGGATGCCATTCAGCAGGCCAGACTGGACAATTGTAACAACAGACGCCAGCCTACTAGGTTGGGGCGCTGTCTGGAATTCTCTGAAGGCTCAGGGATTATGGAATCAGGAGGAGAGTCTCCTTCCAATAAACATTCTGGAATTGAGAGCAGTTCTCAATGCCCTTCTGGCTTGGCCCCAATTAACAACTCGGGGGTTCATCAGGTTTCAGTCGGACAATATCACGACTGTAGCTTACATCAACCATCAGGGAGGGACAAAAAGCTCCCTAGCAATGATGGAAGTATCAAAGATAATTCGATGGGCAGAGTCTCACTCTTGCCACCTGTCAGCAATCCACATCCCGGGAGTGGAGAACTGGGAGGCGGATTTCTTGAGTCGCCAGACTTTTCATCCGGGGGAGTGGGAACTTCATCCGGAGGTCTTTGCCCAAATACTTCGACGTTGGGGCAAACCAGAGATAGATCTCATGGCGTCTCGCCAGAACGCCAAACTTCCTCACTACGGGTCCAGATCCAGGGATCCGGGAGCGGTTCTGATAGATGCTTTGACAGCACCTTGGAACTTCGGGATGGCTTATGTGTTTCCACCCTTCCCGCTGCTTCCTCGATTGATTGCCAAAATCAAACAGGAGAGAGCATCAGTGATTCTAATAGCACCTGCATGGCCACGCAGGACTTGGTATGCAGATCTAGTGGACATGTCATCCTGTCCACCTTGGTCTCTACCTCTAAGACAGGACCTTCTGATACAGGGTCCGTTCAAACATCAAAATCTAACTTCTCTGAAACTGACTGCTTGGAAATTGAACGCTTGATTTTATCAAAACGTGGTTTTTCTGAGTCGGTTATTGATACCCTGATACAGGCTAGGAAGCCTGTTACCAGAAAGATTTACCATAAAATATGGCGTAAATACCTATACTGGTGTGAATCCAAACGTTACTCCTGGAGTAAAGTTAGGATCTCTAGGATCTTGTCCTTTCTACAAGAGGGCTTAGAAAAGGGTTTATCGGCTAGTTCATTAAAGGGACAGATTTCAGCTCTGTCCATCTTGTTACACAGGCGTCTGTCAGAAAATCCAGACGTCCAGGCCTTTTGTCAGGCTTTAGCTAGGATCAAGCCTGTGTTTAAAGCTGTTGCTCCACCATGGAGTTTAAACTTAGTTCTTAACGTTTTACAGGGTGTTCCGTTTGAACCCCTTCATTCCATTGATATAAAATTGTTATCTTGGAAAGTTCTGTTTTTAATGGCTATTTCCTCGGCTCGAAGAGTCTCTGAGTTATCAGCATTACATTGTGATTCTCCTTATCTGATTTTTCACTCAGACAAGGTAGTTCTGCGTACTAAACCTGGGTTCTTACCTAAGGTAGTTACTAACAGGAATATCAATCAAGAGATTGTTGTTCCATCCTTGTGTCCAAATCCTTCTTCAAAGAAGGAACGTCTTCTACACAATCTGGATGTAGTTCGTGCCCTCAAGTTCTACTTGCAGGCAACTAAAGAGTTTCGTCAAACTTCTTCCCTGTTTGTCGTTTATTCTGGACAGAGGAGAGGTCAAAAAGCTTCTGCTACCTCTCTCTCTTTTTGGCTTCGTAACATAATACGTTTAGCCTATGAGACTGCTGGACAGCAGCCTCCTGAAAGAATTACAGCTCATTCCACTAGAGCTGTGGCTTCCACTTGGGCCTTTAAGAATGAGGCCTCTGTTGAACAGATTTGCAAGGCTGCAACTTGGTCTTCGCTTCATACTTTTTCCAAATTTTACAAATTTGACACTTTTGCTTCTTCGGAGGCTATTTTTGGGAGAAAGGTTCTTCAGGCAGTGGTTCCTTCTGTATAATGAGCCTGCCTATCCCTCCCGTCATCCGTGTACTTTTGCTTTGGTATTGGTATCCCAGAAGTAATGATGACCCGTGGACTGATCACACATAACAGAAGAAAACATAATTTATGCTTACCTGATAAATTCCTTTCTTCTGTTGTGTGATCAGTCCACGGCCCGCCCTGTTTTCAAGGCAGGTAAATATCTTTTAAATTATACTCCAGTCACCACTTCACCCTTGGTTACTCCTTTCTCGTTGATTCTTGGTCGAATGACTGGGACTGACGTAGAGGGGAGGAGCTATATCAGCTCTGCTGGGTGAATCCTCTTGCATTTCCTGTTGGGGAGGAGTTATATCCCAGAAGTAATGATGACCCGTGGACTGATCACACAACAGAAGAAAGGAATTTATCAGGTAAGCATAAATTATGTTTTTTCTAAGGTTTTATGGACTGATGAAATGAGAGTGAGTCTTGATGGGCCAGATGGATGGGCCCGTGGCTGGATTGGTAAAGGGCAGAGAGCTCCAGTCCGACTCAGACGCCAGCAAGGTGGAGGTGGAGTACTGGTTTGGGCTGGTATCATCAAAGATGAGCTTGTGGGGCCTTTTCGGGTTGAGGATGGAGTCAAGCTCAACTCCCAGTCCTACTGCCAGTTTCTGGAAGACACCTTCTTCAAGCAGTGGTACAGGAAGAAGTCTGCATCCTTCAAGAAAAACATGATTTTCATGCAGGACAATGCTCCATCACACGCGTCCAAGTACTCCACAGCGTGGCTGGCAAGAAAGGGTATAAAAGAAGAAAATCTAATGACATGGCCTCCTTGTTCACCTGAGTTGAACCCCATTGAGAACCTGTGGTCCATCATCAAATGTGAGATTTACAAGGAGGGAAAACAGTACACCTCTCTGAACAGTGTCTGGGAGGCTATGGTTGCTGCTGCACGCAATGTTGATGGTGAACAGATCAAAACACTGACAGAATCCATGGATGGCAGGCTTTTGAGTGTCCTTGCAAAGAAAGGTGGCTATATTGTCACTGATTTGTTTTGTTTTTGAATGTCAGAAATGTATATTTGTGAATGTTGAGATGTTATATTGGTTTCACTGGTAAAAATAAATAATTGAAATGGGTATATATTTGATTTTTGTTAAGTTGCCTAATAATTATGCACAGTAATAGTCACCTGCACACACAGATATCCCCCTAAAATAGCTATAACTAAAAACAAACTAAAAACTACTTCCAAAACTATTCAGCTTTGATATTAATGAGTTTTTTGGGTTCATTGAGAACATGGTTGTTGTTCAATAATAAAATTAATCCTCAAAAATACAACTTGCCTAATAATTCTGCACTCCCTGTATGTATGTATATATATATATATATATATATATATATATATATATATATATATATATATATATATATATATACACACACACAGTGGGGCAAAAAAGTATTTAGTCAGCCACCAATTGTGAAAGTTCTCCCACTTAAGAAGATGAGAGAGGCCTGTAATTTTCATCATAGCTATACCTCAGCTATGAGAGACAAAATGTGGAAACAAATCCAGACAATCACATTGTCTGATTTGGAAAGAATTTATTTGCAAATTATGGTGGAAAATAAGTATTTGGTCAATATCAAAAGTTCATCTCAATACTTTGTTATATTTTCTTTTTTTGGCAATGACAGAGGTCAAACGTTTTCTGTAAGTCTTCACAAGGTTGTCACACACTGTTGCTGGTATGTTGGCCCATTCCTGCATGCAGATCTCCTCTACAGCAGTGATGTTTTGGGGCTGTCCCTGGGCAACACAGACTTTCAACTCCCTCCAAAGGTTTTCTATGGGGTTGAGATCTGGAGACTGGCTAGGCTACTCCAGGACCTTGAAATGCTTCTTACGAAGCCACTCCTTCGTTGCCCAGGCGTGTGTGTTTGGGATCATTGTCATGCTGAAAGACCTAGCCACGTTTCATCTTCAATGTCCTTGCTGATGGAAGGAGGTTTGCACTCAAAATCTCACGATACATGGCCCCATTCATTCTTTCATGTACACGGATCAGTCGTCCTGTTCCCTTTGCAGAGAAACAGCCCCAAAGCATGATGTTGCCACCCCCATGCTTCACAGTAGGTATGGTGTTCTTTGGTTGCAACTCAGCATTCCTTCTCCTCCAAACACGACGAGTTGTGTTTCTACCAAACAGTTCTACTTTGGTTTCATCTGATCATATGACATTCTCCCAATCCGCTTCTGGATCATCCAAATGCTCTCTAGCATACTTCAGACGGGCCCGGACATGTACTGGCTTAAGCAGGGGGACTCGTCTGGCACTGCAGGATCTGAGTCCCTGGTGGCGTAGTGTGTTACTGATGGTAGCCTTTGTTACATTGGTCCCAGCTCTCTGCATTTCATTCACTAGGTCCCCCCGTGTGGTTCTGGGATGTTTGCTCACCGTTCTTGTGATAATTTTGACCCCACGGGGTGAGATCTTGCGTGGAGCCCCAGATCGAGGGAGATTATCAGTGGTCTTGTATGTCTTCCATTTTCTAATTATTGCTCCCACATTTGATTTATTCACACCAAGCTGCTTGCCTATTGCAGATTCAGTCTTCCCAGCCTGGTGCAGGTCTACAATTTTGTTTCTGGTGTCCTTCGACAGCTCATTGGTCTTCACCATAGTGGAGTTTGGAGTGTGTCTGTTTGAAGTTGTGGACAGGTGTCTTTTATACTGATAACAAGTTCAAACAGGTGCCATTAATACAGGTAATGAGTGGAGGACAGAGGAGCCTCTTAAAGAAGAAGATACAGGTCTGTGAGAGCCAGAAATCTTGCTTGTTTGTAGGTGACCAAATACTTATTTTCCACCATAATACGCAAATAAATTCTTTCCAAATCAGACAATGTGATTGTCTGGATTTGTTTCCACATTTTGTCTCTCATAGTTGAGGTATACCTATGATGAAAATTACAGGGCTCTCTCATCTTCTTAAGAACTTGCACAATTGGTGGCTGACTAAATACTTTTTTGCCCACTGTGTGTATATATATATATATATATATATATATATACGTACACACACACATATGTGTGTGTGTGTGTGTAACTGTGTATGTGATATAGATATATATACACATATGTGGTTTGTATTTTTATGCTCCCAAAGTGTATTGGACATTGAGAAACATGTGCATTAAGATTCTGTAGTGTTAAATAAACTTTCTCCAACATAGGTGTGTCCGGTCCACGGCGTCATCCTTACTTGTGGGATATTCTCTTCCCCAACAGGAAATGGCAAAGAGCCCAGCAAAGCTGGTCACATGATCCCTCCTAGGCTCCGCCTACCCCAGTCATTCTCTTTGCCGTTGTACAGGCAACATCTCCACGGAGATGGCTTAGAGTTTTTTAGTGTTTAACTGTAGTTTTTATTATTCAATCAAGAGTTTGTTATTTTAAAATAGTGCTGGTATGTACTATTTACTCTGAAACAGAAAAGAGATGAAGATTTCTGTTTGTATGAGGAAAATGATTTTAGCAACCGTTACTAAAATCCATGGCTGTTCCACACAGGACTGTTGAGAGGAATTAACTTCAGTTGGGGGAACAGTGAGCAGTCTCTTGCTGCTTGAGGTATGACACATTCTAACAAGACGATGTAATGCTGGAAGCTGTCATTTTCCCTATGGGATCCGGTAAGCCATGTTTATTAAGATAGTAAATAAGGGCTTCACAAGGGCTTATTAAGACTGTAGACTTTTTCTGGGCTAAATCGATTCATATATTACACATATTTAGCCTTGAGGAATCATTTAATCTGGGTATTTTGATAAAATTATATTGGCAGGCACTGTTTTAGACACCTTATTCTTTAGGGGCTTTCCCTAATCATAGGCAGAGCCTCATTTTCGCGCCGGTATTGCGCACTTGTTTTTGAGAGGCATGACATGCAGTCGCATGTGTGAGGAGCTCTGATACATAGAAAAGACTTTCTGAAGGCGTCATTTGGTATCGTATTCCCCTTTGGGCTTAGTTGGGTCTCAGCAAAGCAGATACCAGGGACTGTAAAGGGGTTAAAGTTAAAAACGGCTCCGGTTCCGTTATTTTAAGGGTTAAAGCTTCCAAATTTGGTGTGCAATACTTTTAAGGCTTTAAGTCACTGTGGTGAAATTTTGGTGAATTTTGAACAATTCCTTCATATTTTTTCGCAATTGCAGTAATAAAGTGTGTTCAGTTTAAAATTTAAAGTGACAGTAACGGTTTTATTTTAAAACGTTTTTTGTACTTTGTTATCAAGTTTATGCCTGTTTAACATGTCTGAACTACCAGATAGACTGTGTTCTGAATGTGGGGAAGCCAGGGTTCCTTCTCATTTAAATAAATGTGATTTATGTGACAATGAAAATGATGCCCAAGATGATTCCTCAAGTGAGGGGAGTAAGCATGGTACTGCATCATTCCCTCCTTCGTCTACACGAGTCTTGCCCACTCAGGAGGCCCCTAGTACATCTAGCGCGCCAATACTCCTTACTATGCAACAATTAACGGCTGTAATGGATAATTCTATCAAAAACATTTTAGCCAAAATGCCCACTTATCAGCGTAAGCGCGACTGCTCTGTTTTAGATACTGAAGAGCATGACGACGCTGATGATAATGGTTCTGAAATGCCCCTACACCAGTCTGATGGGGCCAGGGAGGTTTTGTCTGAGGGAGAAATTTCAGATTCAGGGAAAATTTCTCAACAAGCTGAACCCGATGTGATTACATTTAAATTTAAGTTGGAACATCTCCGCGCTCTGCTTAAGGAGGTATTATCCACTCTGGATGATTGTGAGAATTTGATCATCCCAGAGAAACTATGTAAAATGGACAAGTTCCTAGAGGTCCCGGGGCTCCCAGAAGCTTTTCCTATACCCAAGCGGGTGGCGGACATTGTAAATAAAGAATGGGAAAGGCCCGGTATACCTTTCGTCCCTCCCCCCATATTTAAAAAATTGTTTCCTATGGTCGACCCCAGAAAGGACTTATGGCAGACAGTCCCCAAGGTCGAGGGAGCGGTTTCCACTTTAAACAAACGCACCACTATACCCATAGAAGATAGTTGTGCTTTCAAAGATCCTATGGATAAAAAATTAGAAGGTTTACTTAAAAAGATGTTTGTTCAGCAGGGTTACCTTCTACAACCAATTTCATGCATTGTCCCTGTCACTACAGCCGCGTGTTTCTGGTTCGATGAGCTAGTAAAGGCGGTCGATAGTGATTCTCCTCCTTATGAGGAGATTATGGACAGAATCCGTGCTCTCAAATTGGCTAATTCTTTCACCCTAGACGCCACTTTGCAATTGGCTAGGTTAGCGGCTAAGAATTCTGGGTTTGCTATTGTGGCGCGCAGAGCGCTTTGGTTGAAATCTTGGTCAGCTGATGCGTCTTCCAAGAACAAACTACTTAACATTCCTTTCAAGGGGAAAACGCTGTTTGGCCCTGACTTGAAAGAGATTATCTCTGATATCACTGGGGGTAAGGGCCACGCCCTTCCTCAGGATCGGCCTTTCAAGGCCAAAAATAAACCTAATTTTCGTCCCTTTCGTAGAAACGGACCAGCCCAAAGTGCTACGTCCTCTAAGCAAGAGGGTAATACTTCTCAAGCCAAGCCAGCTTGGAGACCAATGCAAGGCTGGAACAAGGGAAAGCAGGCCAAGAAACCTGCCACTGCTACCAAGACAGCATGAAATGTTGGCCCCCGATCCGGGACCGGATCTGGTGGGGGGCAGACTCTCTCTCTTCGCTCAGGCTTGGGCAAGAGATGTTCTGGATCCTTGGGCACTAGAAATAGTCTCCCAAGGTTATCTTCTGGAATTCAAGGGGCTTCCCCCAAGGGGGAGGTTCCACAGGTCTCAGTTGTCTTCAGACCACATAAAAAGACAGGCATTCTTACATTGTGTAGAAGACCTGTTAAAAATGGGAGTGATTCATCCTGTTCCATTAGGAGAACAAGGGATGGGGTTCTACTCCAATCTGTTCATAGTTCCCAAAAAAGAGGGAACGTTCAGACCAATCTTAGATCTCAAGATCTTAAACAAGTTTCTCAAGGTTCCATCGTTCAAAATGGAAACCATTCGAACAATTCTTCCTTCCATCCAGGAAGGTCAATTCATGACCACGGTGGATTTAAAGGATGCGTATCTACATATTCCTATCCACAAGGAACATCATCGGTTCCTAAGGTTCGCATTCCTGGACAAGCATTACCAGTTCGTGGCGCTTCCTTTCGGATTAGCCACTGCTCCAAGGATTTTCACAAAGGTACTAGGGTCCCTTCTAGCGGTGCTAAGACCAAGGGGCATTGCAGTAGTACCTTACTTGGACGACATTCTGATTCAAGCGTCGTCCCTTCCTCAAGCAAAGGCTCACACGGACATAGTCCTGGCCTTTCTCAGATCTCACGGATGGAAAGTGAACGTGGAAAAGAGTTCTCTATCTCCGTCGACAAGGGTTCCCTTCTTGGGAACAATAATAGACTCCTTAGAAATGAGGATTTTTCTGACAGAGGCCAGAAAAACAAAACTTCTAAACTCTTGTCGGATACTTCATTCCGTTCCTCTTCCTTCCATAGCGCAGTGCATGGAAGTGATAGGTTTGATGGTAGCGGCAATGGACATAGTTCCTTTTGCGCGCATTCATCTAAGACCATTACAACTGTGCATGCTCAGTCAGTGGAATGGGGACTATACAGACTTGTCTCCGAAGATACAAGTAAATCAGAGGACCAGAGACTCACTCCGTTGGTGGCTGTCCTTGGACAACCTGTCACAAGGGATGACCTTCCGCAGACCAGAGTGGGTCATTGTCACGACCGACGCCAGTCTGATGGGCTGGGGCGCGGTCTGGGGATCCCTGAAAGCTCAGGGTCTTTGGTCTCGGGAAGAATCTCTTCTACCGATAAATATTCTGGAACTGAGAGCGATATTCAATGCTCTCAAGGCTTGGCCTCAGCTAGCGAGGGCCAAGTTCATACGGTTTCAATCAGACAACATGACGACTGTTGCGTACATCAACCATCAGGGGGGAACAAGGAGTTCCCTGGCGATGGAAGAAGTGATCAAAATCATTCAATGGGCGGAGACTCACTCCTGCCACCTGTCTGCAATCCACATCCCAGGAGTGGAAAATTGGGAAGCGGATTTTCTGAGTCGTCAGACATTGCATCCGGGGGAGTGGGAACTCCATCCGGAAATCTTTGCCCAAATCACTCAACTGTGGGGCATTCCAGACATGGATCTGATGGCCTCTCGTCAGAACTTCAAGGTTCCTTGCTACGGGTCCAGATCCAGGGATCCCAAGGCGACTCTAGTAGATGCACTAGTAGCACCTTGGACCTTCAAACTAGCTTATGTATTCCCGCCGTTTCCTCTCATCCCCAGGCTGGTAGCCAGGATCAATCAGGAGAGGGCATCGGTGATCTTGATAGCTCCTGCGTGGCCACGCAGGACTTGGTATGCAGATCTGGTGAATATGTCATCGGCTCCACCATGGAAGCTACCTTTGAGACGAGACCTTCTTGTTCAAGGTCCGTTCGAACATCCGAATCTGGTCTCACTCCAGCTGACTGCTTGGAGATTGAACGCTTGATCTTATCAAAGCGAGGGTTCTCAGATTCTGTTATTGATACTCTTGTTCAGGCCAGAAAGCCTGTAACTAGAAAAATTTACCACAAAATTTGGAAAAAATATATCTGTTGGTGTGAATCTAAAGGATTCCCTGGGGACAAGGTTAAGATTCCTAAGATTCTATCCTTCCTTCAAGAAGGATTGGAAAAAGGATTATCTGCAAGTTCCTTGAAGGGACAGATTTCTGCCTTGTCTGTGTTACTTCACAAAAAGCTGGCAGCTGTGCCAGATGTTCAAGCCTTTGTTCAGGCTCTGGTTAGAATCAAGCCTGTTTACAAACCTTTGACTCCTCCTTGGAGTCTCAACTTAGTTCTTTCAGTTCTTCAGGGGGTTCCGTTTGAACCCTTACATTCCGTTGATATTAAGTTATTATCTTGGAAAGTTTTGTTTTTGGTTGCAATTTCTTCTGCTAGAAGAGTTTCAGAATTATCTGCTCTGCAGTGTTCTCCTCCTTATCTGGTGTTCCATGCAGATAAGGTGGTTTTACGTACTAAACCTGGTTTTCTTCCAAAAGTTGTTTCTAACAAAAACATTAACCAGGAGATAGTCGTGCCTTCTCTGTGTCCGAAACCAGTTTCGAAGAAGGAACGTTTGTTGCACAATTTGGATGTTGTTCGCGCTCTAAAATTCTATTTAGATGCTACAAAGGATTTTAGACAAACATCTTCCTTGTTTGTTGTTTATTCTGGTAAAAGGAGAGGTCAAAAAGCAACTTCTACCTCTCTCTCTTTTTGGATTAAAAGCATCATCAGATTGGCTTACGAGACTGCCGGACGGCAGCCTCCTGAAAGAATCACAGCTCATTCCACTAGGGCTGTGGCTTCCACATGGGCCTTCAAGAACGAGGCTTCTGTTGATCAGATATGTAGGGCAGCGACTTGGTCTTCACTGCACACTTTTACCAAATTTTACAAGTTTGATACTTTTGCTTCTTCTGAGGCTATTTTTGGGAGAAAGGTTTTGCAAGCCGTGGTGCCTTCCATTTAGGTGACCTGATTTGCTCCCTCCCTTCATCCGTGTCCTAAAGCTTTGGTATTGGTTCCCACAAGTAAGGATGACGCCGTGGACCGGACACACCTATGTTGGAGAAAACAGAATTTATGTTTACCTGATAAATTACTTTCTCCAACGGTGTGTCCGGTCCACGGCCCGCCCTGGTTTTTTAATCAGGTCTGATAATTTATTTTCTTTATCTACAGTCACCACGGTATCATATGGTTTCTCCTATGCAAATATTCCTCCTTAACGTCGGTCGAATGACTGGGGTAGGCGGAGCCTAGGAGGGATCATGTGACCAGCTTTGCTGGGCTCTTTGCCATTTCCTGTTGGGGAAGAAAATATCCCACAAGTAAGGATGACGCCGTGGACCGGACACACCGTTGGAGAAAGTAATTTATCAGGTAAACATAAATTCTGTTTTTTATTGAAAAATTAAGGTGTTCTAGTAAAAATCGCGACCCCCCCGTTATCGCCCTGCCCTAGTACAGAGTTTAGGTGTGTGTATAGTATATATGTGTACAGAGGTCAGGTGTGTGTATAGTATATATGTGTACAGAGGTCAGGTGTGTGTATAGTATATATGTGTGTACAGTATATATGTGTGTACAGAGGTTAGGTTTGTGTATAGTATATATGTGTGTACAGAGGTTAGGGGTGTGTATAGTATATGTGTGTGTACAAAGGTCAGGTGTGCGTATAATATATGTGTGTACAGAGAGACATGGGGTGTGTATAGTATATATGTGTGTACAGAGGTTAGGGGTGTGTAAAGTATATGTGTGTGTACAAAGGTCAGGTTTGTGTATAGTATATCTAGGTGTGTACAGAGGTCAGGTGTGTGTATACTATATATGTGTGTATATGTGTCAGGGGTGTGTAACTGTATAGTATATATGTGTACAGAGACATGGGGTTTGTATAGTATATGTGTGTAAAGAGGCCATGTGTTTGTATAGTATATGTGTGTATAGAGGTCACATGTGTGTATAGTATATGTGTGTACAGAAGTCAAGTGTGTGTATAGTGTATGTGTGCACAGAGGCCACGTGTGTATAGTATATGTGTGTACAGAGGCCATGTTTGTGTGTATAGTATATATGTGTGTATAGAGGTCAGGTGTGTGTATAGTATATGTGTGCACAGAGGTCAGGTGTGTGTATAGTATATGTGTGCACAGAGGTCAGGTGTGTGTATAGTATATGTGTGTACAGAGGCCACATGTGTGTATAGTATATGTAGCATACATACATAGTAACATAGTAGATAAGGTTGAAAAAAGACTGAAGTCCATCGAGTTCAACCTATACAAATCTAAAATACTTACAAAAAGCTCCAGTTAAGCTTAAATAACCCCATTAAAATGTGACCCATTTAATACTTGCAATCATATCCATGAATTTTGTTTATATACAGAAATTTATCCAGACTATTTTTAAATGTATCAATGGTATTAGCATTCACTACCTCCTTTGGTAATGAGTTCCACAATTTTATTGCTCTTACAGTGAAAAAACGTTTCCGTTGCAGGAGATTAAATCTCCTTTCCTCCAACCTTAAATTATGACCTCTTGTCAGAAACAATTTTCTTGGAATAAACAGAGCTTCTGCCATTTCTGTATATGGGCCTTGAATATATTTATATAAAGTAATCATGTCACCTCTCAAGCGCCTTTTTTCTAAAGAGAACAGACCCAGTTTGGCTAGCCTCTCCTCATAGGTTAATTTCTCCAATCCCCTTATTAGCTTTGTGGCCCTTCTCTGAACTTTTTCTAGTTCTGCAATGTCTTTTTTAGCAATCGGTCCCCAGAACTGCACTCCAAACTCAAGGTGAGGTCTTACCAGGGCTTTATATAATGACAGAATTATGCTTTCCTCCCTTGAATCAATGCCTCTTTTAATACATGCTAGTATCTTATTAGCCTTTGAAGCCGCTGCCCTGCATTGTGCACTCATCTTTAGCTTGTTATCTATTACTACTCCCAAATACCTTTCCTCCTGTGTTTGGCTAAGTCTTGTCCCATTTAAAAAATACGTAGCCTGCTTATTTTTACTTCCAAAATGTAGAACCTTGCATTTTTCCGTATTAAATCTCATTTTCCATTCACTTGCCCATAGTTCTAATTTTAGCAAATCCCTTTGTAAAGAGAGTTCTTCCTGCTCTGACCTAATGACTTTACTTAACTTAGTATCATCTGCAAAAATAGAGATGTCGCTATTTAATCCTTGCTTCAAGTCATTTATAAAAATATTAAAAAGAACAGGGCCCAGTACTGATCCCTGGGGGACGCCACTGATTACCTTTGTCCAATCTGAGTATGATCCATTTACAACTACTCGTTGCTCCCTATCTTTTATCCAGTTATTTATCCATGAGCTAACATTTTCAGCTATTCCCAGTCCCTTAATTTTGTGCATTAATCTCTCTTGTGGCACTGTATCAAATGCCTTTGCAAAATCTAAGTATATCACATCAACTGATTCCCCTTTATCTATATTTTTACTTACTTCCTCGTAGAATCTAATTAGATTAGTTTGACATGATCTATTTCTCCTAAAGCCATGCTGATTAAAACTCATAATCTTGTTTACACAAATATGCTCATCAATATAATCCCTTATAATCCCTTCAAATATCTTCCCCACTATTGATGTCAGACTAACTGGTCTATAGCTTCCTGGATCATCCCTGCTTCCCTTTTTGAAGAGTGGCACCACATCAGCTTTACGCCAATCCTGGGGTACCATGCCTGAGGATAATAAGTCTTGAAAAATTAATGTGTGTATAGAGGCCATGTTTGTGTGTATAGTATATGTGTGTGTACAGAGGCCACATGTGTGTATAGTATATGTGTGTATAGAGGCCACATTGTGTATAGTATATGTGTGCACAGAGGTCAGGTGTGTGTATAGTATATGTGTGTACAGAGGCCACATGTGTGTATAGTATATGTGTGTACAGAGGCCACATGTTTGTATAGTATATGTGTGTGTACAGAGGCCACGTGTGTGTATAATCTATGTGTGCACAGAGGCCAGGTGTGTGCATAGTATGTGTAGAGAGAGACCAGGGATATACACTATATGGCAAAAATAATGTGCACACACCTACTTATTATTGGGTTTAAGCAACACCCATTGCTAATAGGTGCATCAAATAAAAAATCATCTAGGGGTAACAATGACCCAACCTATAAGCATCAAACCATGCAAACTCACAGCGTGGGGGGAGGGATAATGGTCCAGGGATGTTTTTCAGGGTTTGGGCTAGACCCCATTAGTTCCAGTGAAGGGTCCTCTTAATGCCACAGGATAAAAATACATTTTAGACAACTTTGTGGCAACAGTTTAGGGAAGGCCCTTTCCTTTTCCAGTGTGACTTTGCTCTGTTCACAAAGAGAGGTCCATGGAGACTTGGTTTGGGGGAACTCGAGTGCCCTGCAGAGAGCCCTGAACTCAACCCCAGGGAACAATTTAAATTGGTGATAAAAGTAAATTGGAAAATTGTTTAAAATGACATGCTCTATCTGAATCATGAAAGTTTATTTTGGCCTAGACTGTCCCTTTAAGTAATGTCCAACCAGCTCATATAGGTGTGATGGCCAGGTGTCCGTATACTTTTGGCCATACGGTGTATATAGTATATGTGTGTATAGCATATATGTGCATAACGAGAGGCCAGGATAGTCCATGTTACACGTCGCACCTCATGGCCTCAGATGTGAATAGCACACAGCTCATTAGTTGCTGCAGTCTCAGCTATTCCTGAAGCATCTGTTTAATTTTATGCTAATAGTTTTCGTTTCCGCTGAACCACAATTGAACTCACTTAGGTCAATATGAAAATAGAGATTGTATGATAACTTAATAGCCCTTAAGCTGGTGCATACCCTTTATATATTCAAACCAGCTGCCCTGTTGTAATAGTCTAGTGGCATAAAACAAGGTTCTTTTTTCTGGGGAGAGGGGGTATATTTTCTTATTTAAAGGAACATAAATTGTAATATAAAATTATTACTCATGTGAAGTAAAAAATGCAATATACTTTATTTTAACTTTTAACTGACAATTGTGGGTTTTTCCTATTCTGAGAATTACAAGTGCACATTGCAGACTTCACACTTTTAACCCTGCTTGGTGATCTCCCCAGAAAATGTCACCAGCAAATATCTGTAGTTACTTGATATTCAGTAAAAAGCAATCTGTACTCTACAGGGCGTCCACAATTATGTTTCTGTCCTGTGCAAGAGAAATAAATGTTTGTCCTGTGAAGTGCAGATTGTTTATTTATTAAGAGCACAAAAATATGTTGAATCAATTTTTGTGTTTAAATATTTAAATATATATATATATATATATATATATATATATATATATATATATATATATATATATATATATATATATATATATACGTTTTCTATACTCCCTTCGTATAGAAACTGATGCAAAATATGTCTATGTTCCTAATAAAAAACAATCTGCACTTCACAGGACAAACATTTATTTCTTTTGCACAGGACAGAAACAAAATTGTGGACGCCCTGTAGAGTACAGATTGCTTTTTACTGAATATCAAGTAGCTGCGTTATGCACATTTTTTTTTTACATAAAAGTAAAAAAGAAATACAAAGCAGGCGAAGGGCAGTAAATCTTTACCACAGCACGGACCACGGAGGAAGCTCCTCCCACATAACGTCCTGCTATCTTGAAACATTTGTGCCATGCGGAGATAAAATATCTAATGATGCAGTTAATCCTATGACTGCCAAAGAGGCTGCAACATATTTACACTGCTGTTCTCTTTGGTAGCCAAGGCGTTAACTGTATATCACTAGGTATTTTATTTCAGCAACGCACAGATGTTACTCAGTTTGCAGGAGGTTAAGTGTGAGGAGCCTCCCACTTACTTTCATTCTTATTTAACAGCCTAAAATGAAAAATCAGACTTACTAGTCGGGCGGCCAGCAAAATGTGCCAGGCACTTCACCCGGGGATTTGACCCTGGGGAGAACTCTGCTGCTCTATATCTGTCCTTGACTCGACTCAGAAGAGTTGATAAGATATTGCAATACAAGTGGTGGTTGGAATTTGACTATTAAAAAACAGTTATAGCACACAAGATGTTAATGTATTCAGAAAGTTTTCAGACTTAATCATTATGTTAAAGTGATGGTAAATCTGAATGTTTAAAAAATACTAGGATTTACCATCACTAAAAATAAACAGGACTTTCATACAGTGCTAAACTCACCCTTTCTGTGCCGCGGCAGCTCGCTAAACTTAGTGTCTTAGGCTGCCCACGGCACAGCGATCTTTGCCAATGAGATGACATTTCCACCTCTAAACTAATTGCCGCGCTAGTCATCTGACACTGTTTTGTATGCTAGCATGGCTATTGGGTTAAAGGTGGAAACATCACCTCATTGGCAAAGATCGCTGTGCCGTGGGCATCTGGAGCAGCTGACTTTAGAAAGGAGCAGCGGAACAAAAAGGGTGAGTTTAGCACCCTTTTTTTTTTTTACTATGTGGTCACTGAAAGTCCACTTTATTTTCAGTGATGGTAAATGCTAGTGTTTTTTTAAAGCTTGGATTTGCCATCACTTTAATTCCTTGCAATATTACAGAAACGTCTTGTAGTGTAGTATTTTCCATTCCTTTTAACTCCAGGAACATATTTAGAAAGTGCTAAGCCTTGTATATTACTGCTACTGCAATCAAACACGTCATTCAGACTTCAGCTATAACTTATAGTCCCATGTTGCAAAGAAGCAAGTAATCAGAGAGTGTACTTCAGAAACTTCCACACTGATTAAAAGTAGTTGAAACTTATTTACCAGTTTGTTTGTTTTTTGCATTTTTTCTGCAAGTTGAGAATCAACAAATTATGTTGTGAAACCTGATTCTTGATTGATATAATTTAATGTTTCTCGCAATGTATTTTCTAAATGTAATCTTAAAGGGACAGTAAATACTGAGAAATTGTAATATAAAAGCTTAATTATGCATAATAAACAACTTTGCCGTGTACTTTCATTATTTATTTTTGCACCTTTTTCTGTAATTTAAGTCTGAAAATTGTGGATTTTTCTGCCTTGGAAACTAAAAGAGCACATGACAGTCTAACTCTGCCATATACATACAGAAAGAGAAGTGGTCTCTCAGGAACAAACAGCTCAGTAGCTTGTTCTATGGTGATTTATGACCTGGGAGCAGCCTCTTTTAGCCCAACTTTCCTGAAGTATATCAGTCTGATCCCGCCTAACAAGGTCAGTCCAGCTCTGAAATACCAGACAATTCTCCTCCGAACAAGGAACATGGCAACCCCAGACAATCGTATGAGCCTTTTTTGGGTCTCATCAGTGAGGTGCAGCCATATCCCTCTAAGCACATTGGGCAAGGAGTCCACATCTGGTTTGCCCATCACACTTATATATTATATTACAAATGCATACAGAAAAATAAGCGCTCTCTAAGGAACGAACAACAGCTCAATAGCTTGTTCTATGTGATTTACCACCTGGGAGCAGCCCATTTTTTTTTTTGACAGAGAAATACTTTCCTGAAGTATATCAGTCTGATTTTTACTGATGGCAAACAATGGAGATTTGTTTTTGTAACACTGACAGTGCCAATTCCTGCCATCTCACTACTCAAGCCCGACTGGTAACTCCAAATAAGGAAATTGGTGGGTGGAGTTTGACCATTGAAAAACAACTGCTGTAAACAAGGTTTTAATCTGTTCTAATAATGTTCAGACTCTGCTGACATGTTCATCTATTGAAATATTGCTGAGTTATGTTTTAATTACAAGGTATTTACTGTTCCATTTAATAGGATATACAAGTACTGTTGATTAAGAGCTATTTCGAGCTTTTAGACATATTTTTATTTTTAATAAATATTTGAACAAAACCATCACTACTGTAGTATAACCAGGGAACAAGGATGGGCATCCATCTGGCAGATCCCACCCACAAGGGAAAGGAAGATACCTTCCACAATCAGTTTGTTTTTTTGCAACTCCAGTCCTCAGGGCCAGATTTTCATGATATCTGAACTAGAGCACATGTGAGAGCTGGCTAGTAACCATGGTTACTGGTCAGCTAATTATTTCACCTTTGCTCTCTCTAGTTCACATATCGTGAAAATCTGGCACGTTAACGTGCCCACTGAGGACTGGAGTTGAAAATCCCGATTTAACTGGTCGGGGTGATTTTAAATCACCAGCTCAGAGATGGCTGAGAGTTTTATAAACGGTAATCTTAAAGGAACAGGTCAAAATTAAATTTTCATGGTTCAGATAGAGTACACAATTTTAAGCAACTTTACCAATTCACTTCCATTATCTAAATGTGCACAATCTTTATATATGCACAGTTTCTGAAGCAGCAGCTCCTACTGAGCATATGCATGAATTCACAGAATATATGTATATGCATTTTGTGATTGGTGGATGGCTGTCACATGATGCATAGGAAGGACGTAGTGAAAAACACTGGTTGTTTTAATTTTATACATTTGTGAAAGTATCAGCTGATATTGTAGTATTTAAAGTATTGTGGACCTCTAATTAAAGAGGCAGCTAATACCTTGTACTTAGAAAATTTACTGCAGTCAGGCCTGTAAGCATCGGACATACCAGGCAGATTTCCGGTGGGCCGGGGCCGGTTACCTTGGCCCCACCCAGCACAGGCACCGCCAGACAACAAGAAGTGGCCCTTCTTTGAGGTATTACAAAATGCACCAGAACATAAGACTTTAATTCTATGTGCAGGCAGCTCTTTGTTTTCTGTGTTATGGTCACACCTTGAAATACCACCCTACCCCTTGAGCTCCCATGTCGATCTTTTGCTTTGGTGTGTCAGTAAAGAGTTTAACCTCCTGGCCAAAGCATCCTGTGCGAAGCTGTGTCACTGCAGAGTCATATACCTAGCGGCTGATTGTATCCCTCCTTGCTGGCTGCCACCTCTGCACCAGATATAAAGCCCTGGTGCCGGTAGAGGAATGAAGCCTTAGCACTCAGATCCTGGAAATCCCCGACTGTACTGGCCTGGAACGATGACTGCTGAATCCTGATATTGTGAGTATTCGGTAGGAGGACAGGAGACCCGTCAGGAAGCGTGTGTAAATGTGTATGTGTGTGTATGTTATATTTGTGTATATGTGTGGTGTGTGTGTGTGTGTGTATGTTATATTTGTGTGTATGTGTGGTGTGTGTATGTTATATTTGTGTGTATGTGTGGTGTGTGTGTGTGTGTGTTATATTTGTGTATATGTGTGGTGTATGTGTGTGTGTGTATGTTATATTTGTGTATATGTGTGGTGTGTATGTTATATTTGTGTGGTGTGTGTGTGTATGTGTGAGTGTGTGTATGTGTTATGTTTGTGTGGGTGTGTGCGTGTGGTGTGCTTGCGTATTGTTAGCAAAACTTGTGTTGTTTTGTAGTTGTTGTTTTTTTAACCTTATGACCTCTACTACGGCCAATTAGAAACTGATGTAGAAGTGTTGTAAAGTTTGCAGTGTGGTTTTGCAATTCTCAGATCTGGAAAACCCACAGATTTAGATTAGCTTATAGATCAAGGGACAAAGTACAGAATAAATAATAAAAGTACAATGCAATATTTTTCACTACGCAGAATGTTATATTATTGTTTTAAAGTTTTTAACCACCCTTTAAATAAGTTATGTTTTGTTCTATTTTATGAATCTTTCAATCTGTTTATCAAAAAATATTGGTTCTTTCATCGTAAAGTTTTGATACCAAAATATGTCTTCAGGTAGTTGCCTCACTTTATTATTATTATTTTTTTTAACATTTGCTTTATTCCTAAATGTGTGTATAAAGTATATGATTAACAAATCATTTTATTTTACTTTATGAACTAGTCTTATTTTTCTTATGGAAATTAATTATAAATGGGGTTGATTTATTGCTATGCTGTAAATCTGAGATAAGGCAGCATATTGGGCATTAGTGAGTAATCATATAAACTACATTTCCTTTGTGTCATTTGAAGGGATAAAATAAAGATAAAAACACTTATAGCTAATTTGAACTAAGTTCTGTCAAGCAATTATATACGTTTTTCTCCTTCTCTTGTTATATTAAGGATTTTATCCCTTTGGTATTTAGGAATTAAGCCGCCCTTTTTTTGAGTTTCTGCGTTAATCTGCAAGTGTCTCCATTCTCTCTAAGCTGTCGCTTTCTTTGTGCCACTCTTTGTTGCAAGTAACAATTTATAAAATCAAGGAGCCCTTCATATGCAAAATATGTTTTGATTCTGGAAATTAGAAGATATGAACTTTTTTAACATTGAACAGCATTTTTCTGCGAACTCACCCGAATTCCAAAAAACATGTTTCGATTTTTTGCACTCTTTAAAAGAGGGGGGAAAAGTCAGCTTCCCCAAATTATCTTTTATATAGAGTTTTATCCACTAGGAATCTCAAGTGCCAAATGTAAACAACTGAAGCAAATTTAGCTACATAATAGGATTACTCATTTCTTTTAAGCCTTTAAAGTGCTGTGTTAAGCTGGTATTAACCCTTTTACGATCAAACAAGCCAGCATTGCGTTACTTCGCACTGTTATTAATTTTGCTAAAAGAATAAAGATAGCCCCATTTGTATTTTTAGTTGGCATATTACAGATGCACCCTGCTTTACCAGAACACGTTAAGTGCAAAATTAAAGATCTTGTCTAATAATGTGTGTAATTGAAAACTAGTAGAAATTGATTACTGTGTGTTGAAGATAGTGGATCACTGAGTAGGTAGATGTATTTTTCCGTATGTTTTCAGATCGATGACATAATATCAACAGTACATGAGTGATCCCAACAAAACAATTCATCATGACCGTCTGTATCAGTTTAGGGAATTATTACACAAGGTAACATTAACCTCTTAAAGGGACAGTCTAGGCCAAAATAAACTTTCATGATTCAGATAGAGCATGCAATTTTAAACAATTTTCCAATTTACATTTATCACCAATTTTGCTTTGTTCTCTTGGTATTCTTAGTTGAAAGCTTAACCTAGGAGGTTCATATGCTAATTTCTTAAACCTTGATGCCCACCTCTTTCAGATTGCATTTTAACAGTTTTTCACCACTAGAGGGTGTTAGTTCACATATTTCATATAGATAACACTGTGATCGTGCACGTGAAGTTATCTGGGAGTAGGCACTGATTGGCTAGACTGCAAGTCTGTCAAAAGAACTGAAAAAGGGGCAGTTTGCAGAGGCTTAGATACAAGATAATCACAGAGGTTAAAAGTATATTATTATAACTGTGTTGGTTATGCAAAACTGGGAAATGGGTAATAAAGGGATTATCTATCTTTTAAAACAATACAAATTCTGGTGTAGACTGTCCCTTTAAGGGCATCACTGGTCTTTCTATGGGGCTTGCATTTTTAATAGCATGGTCTGGCCGCCAGCTACTTCCGGTGGCCAGGTGGAGGAAGGGTATAGTAGCGAGGTCCCGCCACTGGCAGCAGGACCCACGCTATAAAAAAAAAAACCTTAACGACCAGCAGTGTACAGGGTACATTGTGGTGATTAAGGGGTTAATGTTTAAGTATATTTTCATACAATTGATGGAATCATTCTAAAAGTCAATTACACTTGGGGGTAGATCTTTTAAGCTGCATAGGCATACTTTCCAGCCATGTGGAGCAGGTTTGCCGAAGCAAGGTTCTGCCACATATTTAAGCTGCTTCTTTTGCCGATCCACCACCTCAAAAATGGCCAGATCAATCACCCCCGACACATGCTCGTTCGGGGGTGATCTACATTTCCTGCTCTAGCGCAATTGAGTGCGCTGGAGCAGCGGGCGGCATTGCACAAAAATCCTCTTGTTCAATGAAAATGTTTACTGTGCAATGAAATGTTGCAAGTGAATATTGCAGTCAGACAGGGCCCCTACTTGCAAACCTGTCCTCCTGCAGGGATGGTAAATACAGGGAGTGCAGAATTATTAGGCAAATGAGTATTTTGACCACATCATCCTCTTTATGCATGTTGTCTTACTCCAAGCTGTATAGGCTCGAAAGCCTACTACCAATTAAGCATATTAGGTGATGTGCATCTCTGTAATGAGAAGGGGTGTGGTCTAATGACATCAACACCCTATATCAGGTGTGCATAATTATTAGGCAACTTCCTTTCCTTTGGCAAAATGGGTCAAAAGAAGCACTTGACAGGCTCAGAAAAGTCAAAAATTTTGCAGAGGGATGCAGCACTCTTAAAATTGCAAAGCTTCTGAAGCGTGATCATCGAACAATCAAGCGTTTCATTCAAAATAGTCAACAGGGTCGCAAGAAGCGTGTGGAAAAACCAAGGCGCAAAATAACTGCCCATGAACTGAGAAAAGTCAAGCGTGCAGCTGCCAAGATGCCACTTGCCACCAGTTTGGCCATATTTCAGAGCTGCAACATCACTGGAGTGCCCAAAAGCACAAGGTGTGCAATACTCAGAGACATGGCCAAGGTAAGAAAGGCTGAAAGACGACCACCACTGAACAAGACACACAAGCTGAAACGTCAAGACTGGGCCAAGAAATATCTCAAGACTGATTTTTCTAAGGTTTAATGGACTGATGAAATGAGAGTGAGTCTTGATGGGCCAGATGGATGGGCCCGTGGCTGGATTGGTAAAGGGCAGAGAGCTCCAGTCCGACTCAGACGCCAGCAAGGTGGAGGTGGAGTACTGGTTTGGGCTGGTATCATCAAAGATGAGCTTGTGGGGCCTTTTCGGGTTGAGGATGGAGTCAAGCTCAACTCCCAGTCCTACTGCCAGTTTCTGGAAGACACCTTCTTCAAGCAGTGGTACAGGAAGAAGTCTGCATCCTTCAAGAAAAACATGATTTTCATGCAGGACAATGCTCCATCACACGCGTCCAAGTACTCCACAGCGTGGCTGGCAAGAAAGGGTATAAAAGAAGAAAATCTAATGACATGGCCTCCTTGTTCACCTGATCTGAACCCCATTGAGAACCTGTGGTCCATCATCAAATGTGAGATTTACAAGGAGGGAAAACAGTACACCTCTCTGAACAGTGTCTGGGAGGCTGTGGTTGCTGCTGCACGCAATGTTGATGGTGAACAGATCAAAACACTGACAGAATCCATGGATGGCAGGCTTTTGAGTGTCCTTGCAAAGAAAGGTGGCTATATTGGTCACTGATTTGTTTTTGTTTTGTTTTTGAATGTCAGAAATGTATATTTGTGAATGTTGAGATGTTATATTGGTTTCACTGGTAAAAATAAATAATTGAAATGGGTATATATTTGTTTTTTGTTAAGTTGCCTAATAATTATGCACAGTAATAGTCACCTGCACACACAGATATCCCCCTAAAATAGCTATAACTAAAAACAAACTAAAAACTACTTCCAAAACTATTCAGCTTTGATATTAATGAGTTTTTTGGGTTCATTGAGAACATGGTTGTTGTTCAATAATAAAATTAATCCTCAAAAATACAACTTGCCTAATAATTCTGCACTCCCTGTATACCCCTTGGTGTACGCAAGTCAAAATTAATCTTTCATTATTCAGATAGAGCAGCAATTTTAAAAAATGTTCCATTTTACTTCCATTAATAAAATGAGCACAGTCTTTTTATATTTTCACTTTTTGAGTCACCAGATCCTACTGAACATGTGCAAGAATTCACAGAATATATATATTCTTTTGTGATTGGCTGATGACTATCACATGATACAGGAGGAGTGGAAATACACATAACTTTGAAATTTGTCAGAAAAAGTTGACTACTTATTTGAAGTTGCATTGTCTTGTTATCGTGCATAATTTCTTTCATGGTGGTGAGTCGACGAGACCCCACCCTGTGTTCTTTTCATATAGTTGATAAGAGTCCATGATCCATTACTCCTGGCAATTACCTTTCCTGCCCCTCTTTAGTACTGATTTTGTCATGAGGGACATATTTTTTATTTTAAAGGGATAAAGCTATTCTTTGTTGACATTAGGGCAGGAAATCTTCCTCTGCACTTATTTGACTTTTACTCCTGGACATGCTTTTTGAGCTAAGTTTATGTTAGGGGGCTACTGTATCTTGTGGTGGAATTCATTAGGAATGCCCTTAGCCAGCTAAAAGCTATCTTATGTATCATATATATTCTTTGAGCTCAAAGAGATATATATTTTTATTTAAGGGGTAATTGTTATCTGTATAAAAAAATAATAATTGCCACTTGATGTATGTTTTTGCGATGGTTGGAATATAAATTTGCTAGTAAGTTCTTTGATTCCTCAGACAATGGACTTTTCTAGGATTTCAAATAAATGTAGTCTCCACGAGATTGTCTCTAACAGAGACGAGGATTTCAAAATGAATGTCTGCTTGTCTGAATCATCAAGCTCAGCCTTTCCCTTCAGTAGCTTCCTGCATGGAAGTAATAGGTTTGATGGTGGCAGCATTGAATGCGGTTCCTTTTGCTCAGATTCATATGAGGCCTCTTGAGCTTTGCAAGCTAAATCAGTGGAACAGGGATCTCTCCCTGTTATCACAAATTATCTTCTTGAGTTCTCTTGTAAATCAATATTTCTTGTGCTGGTTAGTTCCCCAGCATATTTCTCTGGGAGCAAGCTTTACTCGTCCTCTGTTGACAGATGCAAGTCTGTCCGACTAGAGTGCTGTATGGGGTTCGCGTCTGGCTCAAGATGTTTGGGCACCCTGGGAGGCCAGGTTGCCCATAAATATTTTGGAACTCCAAGCAATTCCCAGGACTCTTCTTATTTGGCCCAGTTAAGGATAGACGCCTTCCTTCAGTTTCATGGAGACAACGTTACAGCTGGGGCTTATATCAATCACCAGGGGGAAAACCAGGTGTTCCATGGCGATGAAGGAAGTTCCGAAAACTCTGGATTCGGCAGAGATCTATCATTGTCATATATCTGCTTTTTATGTCCCAGGGGTGGACAATTGGGAATCATATTGTCTTATTCATCAGACTATCCATCCAGGGGAATTGTCTCTTTATCCAGATGTATTCAGTCAGATTGTGAATCTTTGGGGCCTACCAGAGATAGATCTTATGGCTTCCAGGTTAAACAACAAACTTCCTCAGTATTTCTCCAGGTCCTGGGCTCCAAGGACTCTGGAGACAGATGCTATGAGAATGCTTTGGTCATTTCATCTAGCTTATATGCTTCCTCCTCTAGTTCTTTTATCCAGAGTTAATGCAAAGATCAGGCAAGAGAATGCATCAGTGATTCTAATTGCTCCGAATTGGCCTCGATGAGTATGGTTTGCAGATCTGGTTCAGATGCCCAGTTATCAGCCCTAGCCTCTTTCTTTAAGAAAAGATCTTCTGTCTCAAGGTCCCATTTTCCATCCAAATCTAAAATCTCTAAGCTTGATGGCTTGGAGATTGAACAGATAGTTCTTCGTCTGAGGGTTTTTTTCTGATTCTGTTGTTAATACTCTTGCTCAGGCTAGGAAACCAGTTACTAGAATAATCTATTATAAGGTTTGGAAAGCCTTTATCTCTGTGTTCTTTTCATAATTATTCTTGGCATTCTTTTAGGATTCCTAGAATTCTTAAGTTTCTTCAAGATGGCTTGCAGAAAGGTCTTTCTGCTAGTTTTTTTTTTAAAGGTCCGATTTCTGCTCTTTCTGTTCTTTTTCACAGGAATTTTCTCCTTGGAATCTTAATTTTGTTCTGAAAGTTTTGCAGTCTCCTCCTTTTGACCCAATGCATAAGATAAATATTAAGCTTAGTCCCTGGAAAGCTTTGATTTTTTGGCTATTTCATCTGCACTTTCTTCTGATCATCCTAATTTAATAAGTTTATTAATTTTTCAGGAAAGCGCAGGGGGCAGAAGGCATATTCTGTTTCTCTGGCCTCTTAAGCAATTAATGCATATGGCTTATGTAGAAGCAGGTCAAACTCTTCCTAATCGTATCACAGCTCATTCTACTCGCTCTGTAGCCACTTCCTGGGGATTTAAGAATGAGGCCCCTGTGGAACAAATTTGTAAGGCGGCAACATGGTCATCCTTGCATACTTTTACTTAATTCTACCATTTTGACGTTTTTGCTTCCTCTGAAGCTGCTTTTGGTAGGAAAGTTCTTCAGGCAGACCTTTCTGTCTAGAAATCAGTTTTCTTGTTTTAAATTGCATTTATAAAATTATATAAAAATGATTTTCTGTTTTTTGGTGTTTTTTTCTTATGGTTTTTCTTATGGTTAAATAATGTTTTAATCCCTCGCTTTTTTCATCCATTACTCGTGGCCTCTGTCACAGCTTGGGTATTAGTTCCCAGGAAGTAATGGATCGTGGACTCTTATGACCTATATGAAAGAAAACATAATTTATATCTTACCTGATAAAATCCTTTCTTCCATGGTGCTAAGAGTCCACGAGACCCCACCCTGCATTTTGAAATTACTTTTTATTAATTTTTGGCACATATTTTTTTCCATTTTTAATCTATTTATTTTGCTCTGTTTCATTCTCACCTCTGTCAGCTTGGCTTTACGTCAGACTGATTGCTATAGAGGTGGGAGGGTTTATTTAGAGCTCTGAGCTTTGGGAATCTTTAACTCCTAGTGGAAGGAAAAGTAATTCCCAGGAGTAATGGATTGTGAACTCTTATCACCATGAAAGAAAGGAATTTATCAGGTTTGATATAAATTGTTTTGTTTTTTTTATCTTTGCGCACATCTTTTTCCCCCTGCTTTTATATTGCTCTTATTTTTTTCTTCCCTTTTTTGCTTGGCTATAACTCAGACTGATTTACTAGTGGTGTGGGAGGGGTTCTATAATCTCTCTTTCTTTCTGTCTTTCTTTCTGTCTTTCTTTCTAGACTAGGCAGAGTACATGGTTTTATTTGATGTTATTTCTTGTCTGCGTTTGTTGAAAAAGACCTTGTTCTGAGCACACACAGATTTCTGTGGTACATCTTGCAGTCACTGTAGACAAGTTTGATTTATTGTGTAGCTCAGATTCACTGTAGCAGTCTGACATCCTCACGTTTGACCATCTGTTGTACACACACACATATGTAATTTATCTTGTGACAAGTGTAAAATGGTCATAAAAATAAATGGTAAAACAGGGACGCTCCCCCTCCTACAGAATACCGTTTCGGCAAAGGAGGATTTAAGGTGAAGCTGTCACATTTACACTTAAACCTGTCTCATTTGTACAGTGCAGTAATACAAATATGAGGGATTGTTATCAAGCATGACATCTCATTAAAATCTCTGCATAGCCCTCGGTGCCTGAACTGTTACACTTTAATCGGATATTGTGTGACAACTTGAATTTTGAAGTACGTACCTTGCTAGAGAAAATCAACAAATCCATTCATCCAGATAAAATAAATTGTACTTTTTTTCCAAAGAATTAAGCATTCAACCAGTTTGAGATATGTTCCATGTACGTATTTGTGTATCTAAGTGTGAATATAATCTATTGTTGTTTTTTTATATTTGCTTTTTTGTAGTCATTTTATTTTGAGTCAAATTTTTCTCAAGAAAGGACAGACCTACTAAGGCAGATATAAAGACAATAATAAATTATCATTTCTTTTTCTTCCTGCACATGGAACTCTTTTGTCCTAATTGGTTGTTATTTATTCTTTAGTTGATCCTTACACTGGGATAGCAGCAATTACGGGGAAAAAAAAGATTGTGTCAATCAGGTGGCAGCAGGCAGCACATAAAAATAGGTGTATAGAAGTTTTGGCTACCATTTCTCAAACTTAGGCACTTCCATACAGCCCTTTACCCTTCCAGTTATACCCCAATCTGATGGTCCATTTCACTGTCCTATATCCTGCCCATCAAAACTGAGAGTCTGGTACGCAGCCCTTTATAGTCAATCCTGCGCCCGGTCTAACATTCCCAAACCTGAGGGTCTGGCAAACAGCCCTGCACCCTGTTTATCATTCACAAACCTGAAGGTCTGGCACACAGCCTTGCTTCCTGTCCATCATTCCCAAACCTGAGGGTCTGGCACACAGCACTGCACCCTGACTATCATTCCCAAACCTGAGGGTCTACAGACCTGCCCCTGTCATCCCCAAATCTGGGGGTCAGGCACACAGCCCTGTGCTCTGTCCATCATTCCCAAACCTGAGCGTCGGGCACACAGCCCTGAACCCTGCCTATCATTCCCAACCCTGAGGGCCTGGCACACAGCCCTGCACCCTGCCTATCATTCCCAAACCTGAGTGTCTGGCACACAGCCCTGCACCCTGTCATCCCCAAACCTGAGGGTCTGGCACACAGCCCTGCACCCTGTCATCCCCAAACCTGAGGGTCTGGCACACAGACCTGCGCTCTATCTATCGTTCCCAAACCTAAGGGTCTGGCACACAGCCCTGCTCCCTGTCATTCCTAAACCTGAGGGTCTGGCAGACAGCCCTGCCCCCTTTCTATAATTCCCAAACCTTAGTGTCTGGCACACAGCCCTGCACCCTGCCTATAATTTCCAAACCTAAGGGTCTAGCACACAGCCCTGCCCCCTGTCCATCATTCCCAAACCTGAGGGTCTGGCACACAGACCTGCTCCCTGTCATTCCCAAACCTGAGGGTCTGGCTCACAGCCCTGCCCCCTGTCCATCATCCCCAAACCTGAGGGTCTGCAGCCCTGCCCCCTGTCAGTATATGGCCGGGTTATAACACAATATATTTAATAATTATTCTTTAAAATAAACCCTCAATCAATATGCATATACTAAAACCATAAAATTAATATAAAATTCCTGAATTCTTTTTTATTAGTTAATATCTATAAACAGATTGAAATATATTTGTAGGAACCAGGATATGAGTCAATACTATACACGTTTAAAACTATTAAATATGCTATGCAAAGTTCATAAAAGTTGCCTTATTAACAATAGTCTCCCAAATCAGAGTTGAATTTAAAATATCACAATGAGACTAAGATATAGCTACAATTGATTCTAATATAATTCTAATTAGGACACTAAAAGTGCTTATATTGTTAATGTAAACAGTCTCTTTGAATGCTGATTTATCTAACTTAAATGAATTCTTAGTTATCCACAATTAAGACAATCCTAGTATATATCTGTGTAAATTCTCCAGGATAAATGACTTAGCATATAAGGATTAGTTTAAAATACACAGGCTATGAAATAATGTTAAAATACAATTTTCTTTTACAAGATACGACGAGTCCACGTATTTCATCCTTACTTATGGAATACACCTCCTGGTCAGCAGGAAGTGGCAAAGAGCACCACAGCAGAGCTGTATATATAGCTCCTCCCTTCCCTCCCACCTCCAGTCATTATCTTTGCCTGTGTTAGTGATAGGAAGAGGTAAAGTGAGGTGTTAGTATAGTTTCTTCAATCAAGAGTTTATTGTTTTTTAAATAGTGCTATTTTTTCTCAGGGATGGAGCATCAGATTTTTCAACAAGGGGAACTGAGGATTTTTTTTCTATATTCTCACTCACTCCCCATGTTGGTGCTGCCCTGCTTATGGTCTTATAGGAATATCACATAAGGCCCTCTTTGTCCCCACAGACCTACAGGAGGTGATGTAAAGTGTCCTCTTAATTGTGTGGGACAGGTTCAGATCAGCACTACGGTATGTACAGTCTTTTTGTTTTCTGGGAGAGATGTAACTCAGAACAGGCTGACGTTAGCTGCTGCATCACAAGTAGGGGTAACTAGCTTGCACATAAAGTTTATTTCCCTGTATGTATCCTTTTAGCACACTATATCAATACACAGTGAGTAGTAAAGCAAGAAAGGTTGGTGTTATGTGACCCGTTTTTTTTGTACAAGGGTCAAATGTTTTTTACAGGCTGACGCTGGGGAACTATGAGGTAATAAGGGATCCTTTATTCTTTTATGTGTGGATGGATTGAGGGTCACATTGGCGTATTCAAGTCGGGTTTGCCCGACATTGTATTTTCATTATGGCGCTTTTTCCGACTGTATCCGCCCACGATGGGCAGGGCTTCTGTTCGCGCGTTTTGTTGCGCATTTGCTATTCCGTTCCTACACGGACGGTTCTTGTTCCTAGGTCTGCTTGGTCTAAATACTTGAAATACAGCAAGCGGACCTAGGCTGTGATTGTTGCGCATCCTGTCTGGTGTGAGGTAGGCGCTACTCTATAAGGGTTAGATTCTCCTGAGATACAAATATTTTTGGTATTAGCAATTGAGTATTGATTGTTTTTCATCTTTTTGTTAAAAGCCTCTATCGTTCAAACTGCAGAAATTTTTTATTTCATTTTAAAATTTAAAGGCACAGTACCGTTTTTCAGAATTTAAAGACACAGTACTTGTTTTGTTTTTTCATATATCTGACACGACCAATATTGCTCTTGTTTTTCTTTCTCCAACATTGGTGTGTCCGGTCCACGGCGTCATCCTTACTTGTGGGATATTCTCTTCCCCAACAGGAAATGGCAAAGAGTCCCAGCAAAGCTGGCCATATAGTCCCTCCTAGGCTCCGCCCACCCCAGTCATTCTCTTTGCCGTTGCACAGGCAACATCTCCACGGAGATGGTTAAGAGTTTTTTGGTGTTTAAATGTAGTTTTTATTCTTCTATCAAGTGTTTGTTATTTTAAAATAGTGCTGGTATGTACTATTTACTCTGAAACAGAAAAGGATGAAGATTTCTGTTTGTGAGAGGAAGATGATTTTAGCAGACAGTAACTAAAATCGATTGCTGTTTCCACATAGGACTGTTGAGGTGAAGTAACTTCAGTTGGGGGAAACAGTTAGCAGACTTTTCTGCTTAAGGTATGACTAGCCATATTTCTAACAAGACCATGTAATGCTGGAAGGCTGTCATTCCCCCTCATGGGGACCGGTAAGCCATTTTCTTAGTCAAACAAACAGAATAAAGGGCTTATTATGGGCTAAAAAACTGGTAGACATTTTTATGGGCTAAATCGATTGCTTTATTTGGGCATTTTATTCATATTTAGGCTGACAATTTGCATTAATAAACTTGGGGAACGTTTATTAAACGGCAGGCACTGTGTTAGACACCTTTTCCAGTCAGGGGGCCTTCCTAGTTATAGACTGAGCCTCATTTTCGCGCCATTACTGCGCAGTTGTTTTTTGAGAGCAGGGCATGCAGATGCATGTGTGAGGATCTAAAAATTGCTGGAAAAGTTTCTAGAAGGCGTCAATTGGTATCGTATTCCCCTCTGGGCTTGGTTGGGTCTCAGCAAAGACTATAGCTGGGACTGTATAGGGGTTAAATTTATAAACGGCTCCGGTTCCGTTATTTTAAGGGTTAAAGCTCTGAAATTTGTGCAATACTATTAATGCTTTAAGACACTGTGGTGAAATTTTGGTAATTTTTGAACAATTCCTTCATACTTTTTCACATATTCAGTAATAAAGTGTTTTCTGTTTAAAATTTAAAGAGACAGTAACGGTTTTGTTTTAAAACGTTTTTTGTGCTTTGTTGACAAGTTTAAGCCTGTTTAACATGTCTGTACCTTCAGATAAGCTATGTTCTATATGTATGAAAGCCAATGTGTCTCCCCATTTAAATTTATGTGATAATTGTGCCATAGCGTCCAAACAAAGTAAGGACAGTACTGCCACAGATAATGAAATTGCCCAAGATGATTCCTCAGATGAGGGGAGTAAACATGATACTACATCATCTCCTACTGTGTCTACACCAGTTTTGCCCACGCAGGAGGCCCCTAGTACATCTAGTGCGCCAATGCTTATTACCATGCAACAATTAACGGCTGTAATGGATAACTCCATAGCAAATATTTTATCCAAAATGCCTACTTATCAGAGAAAGCGCGATTGCTCTGTTTTAAACACTGAAGAGCAGGAGGGCGCTGATGATAATTGTTCTGTCATACCCTCACACCAATCTGAAGGGGCCATGAGGGAGGTTTTGTCAGATGGAGAAATCTCAGATTCAGGAAAAATGTCTCATCAAGCTGAACCTGATGTTGTGACATTTAAATTTAAATTAGAACATCTCCGCGCACTGCTTAAGGAGGTGTTATCTACTCTGGATGATTGTGACAACTTGGTCATTCCAGAGAAATTATGCAAGATGGACAAGTTCCTAGAGGTTCCGGTGCACCCCAACGCTTTTCCTATACCCAAGCGGGTGGCGGACATAGTAAATAAGGAGTGGGAAAAGCCCGGCATACCTTTTGTTCCCCCCCCTATATTTAAGAAATTATTTCCTATGGTCGACCCCAGAAAGGACTTATGGCAGACAGTCCCTAAGGTCGAGGGGGCAGTTTCTACTCTAAACAAACGCACTACTATTCCTATCGAAGATAGTTGTGCTTTCAAAGATCCTATGGATAAAAAATTGGAAGGTTTGCTTAAAAAGATTTTTGTACAGCAAGGTTACCTTCTACAACCAATTTCGTGCATTGTTCCTGTCACTACAGCAGCGTGGTTCTGGTTCGAGGAACTAGAAAAGTCGCTCAGTAGAGAGACTCCATATGAGGAGGTTATGGACAGAGTTCACGCACTTAAATTGGCTAACTCTTTTATTTTAGATGCCGCTTTGCAATTAGCTAGATTAGCGGCGAAAAATTCAGGGTTTGCTATCGTGGCGCGCAGAGCGCTTTGGCTAAAGTCTTGGTCTGCGGATGTGTCATCCAAGACAAAATTGCTTAACATCCCTTTCAAAGGTAAAACTCTATTTGGACCACAATTGAAAGAGATTATTTCAGACATCACTGGGGGAAAGGGCCACGCCCTTCCACAAGATAGGTCTTTTAAGGCTAAAAATAAGTCTAATTTTCGTCCCTTTCGCAATTTCAGGAACGGACCGGCCTCTAATTCTGCATCCTCTAAGCAAGAGGGTAATGCCTCACAACCCAAACCAGCCTGGAAACCGATGCAAGGCTGGAACAAGGGTAAGCAGGCCAAGAAGCCTGCCGCTGCTAACAAAACAGCATGAAGGAGTAGCCCCTGATCCGGGACCGGATCTAGTGGGGGGCAGACTCTCTCTCTTTGCTCAGGCTTGGGCAAGAGATGTTCAGGATCCCTGGGCGCTAGAAATAGTTTCTCAAGGTTATCTCCTGGAATTCAAGGAACTACCCCCAAGGGGAAGGTTCCACATGTCTCACTTATCCTCAAACCAAATAAAGAGACAGGCATTCTTACATTGTGTAGAAGACCTGTTAAAGATGGGAGTGATACACCCAGTTCCAATAAAGGAACAAGGAATGGGATTTTATTCCAATCTGTTCGTAGTTCCCAAAAAAGAGGGAACGTTCAGACCAATTTTGGATTTGAAGATCCTAAACAAATTTCTCAGGGTACCATCGTTCAAGATGGAAACCATTCAAACGATTCTACCCACTATCCAGGAAAGTCAATTCATGACTACCGTGGATCTAAAGGATGCGTACCTACATATTCCTATCCACAAAGAACATCATTAGTTCCTAAGGTTCGCTTTTCTGGACAAGCATTACCAGTTTGTGGCCCTCCCATTCGGGTTAGCCACTGCTCCAAGGATTTTCACAAAGGTGCTAGGGTCCCTTCTAGCGGTTCTAAGACCGAGGGGCATTGCAGTAGTACCTTACCTGGACGACATTCTAATACAAGCGTCGTCCCTGTCAAAAGCAAAGGCTCATACAGACATCGTTCTAGCCTTTCTCAGATCACACGGATGGAAGGTGAACATAGAAAAAAGTTCTCTGTCTCCGTCGACAAGAGTTCCCTTCTTGGGAACAATAATAGATTCCTTAGAAATGAGGATTTTTCTGACAGAGGTCAGAAAATCAAAACTTCTAAGCTCTTGTCAAGTGCTTCATTCTGTTCCTCGTCCTTCCATAGCGCAGTGCATGGAAGTAGTAGGGTTGATGGTTGCAACAATGGACATAGTTCCTTTTGCACGAATTCATCTAAGACCATTACAACTGTGCATGCTCAAACAGTGGAATGGGGACTATACAGACTTGTCTCCAATGATTCAAGTAGATCAGAAGACCAGAGATTCACTCCGTTGGTGGCTGACCCTGGACCATCTGTCCCAGGGAATGAGCTTCCGCAGACCAGAGTGGGTCATTGTCACGACCAACGCCAGTCTAGTGGGCTGGGGCGCGGTTTGGGAATCCCTAAAAGCTCAGGGTCTATGGTCTTGGGAAGAGTCTCTTCTCCAGATAAACATTCTGGAACTGAGAGCGATATTCAATGCTCTCAGGGCTTGGCCTCAGCTAGCAAAGGCCAGATTCATAAGGTTCCAATCAGACAACATGACGACCGTTGCGTATATCAATCATCAGGGGGGAACAAGGAGTTCCCTGGCGATGAAAGAAGTGACCAAAATAATTCAATGGGCGGAGGATCACTTCTGCCACCTGTCTGCGATCCACATCCCAGGTGTGGAAAACTGGGAGGCGGATTTTCTGAGTCGTCAGACATTCCATCCGGGGGAGTGGGAACTCCATCCGGAGATCTTTGCCCAAATAACTCAATTATGGGGCATTCCAGACATGGATCTGATGGCGTCTCATCAGAACTTCAAGGTTCCTTGCTACGGGTCCAGATCCAGGGATCCCAAGGCGACTCTAGTAGATGCACTAGTAGCACCTTGGACCTTCAACCTAGCTTATGTATTTCCACCGTTTCCTCTCATTCCCAGGCTGGTAGCCAGGATCAATCAGGAGAGGGCCTCGGTGATCTTGATAGCTCCTGCGTGGCCACGCAGGACTTGGTATGCAGACCTGGTGAATATGTCATCGGCTCCACCATGGAAGCTACCTTTGAGACAGGACCTTCTTGTTCAGGGTCCATTCGAACATCCAAATCTGGTCTCCCTCCAGCTGACGGCTTGGAGATTGAACGCTTGATTCTATCGAAGCGTGGGTTTTCAGATTCTGTGATAGATACTCTGGTTCAGGCCAGAAAACCGGTAACTAGAAAGATTTACCATAAAATATGGAAAAAATATATCTGTTGGTGTGAATCCAAAGGATTCCCATGGAATAAGATAAAAATTCCTAAGATTCTCTCCTTTCTACAAGAAGGTTTGGAGAAAGGATTATCTGCAAGTTCTCTAAAGGGACAGATCTCTGCTTTATCTGTCTTACTACACAAAAGACTGGCAGCTGTGCCAGATGTTCAAGCATTTGTTCAGGCTCTGGTTAGGATCAAGCCTGTTTACAGACCTTTGACTAGTTCTTTCAGTTCTTCAAGGGGTTCCGTTTGAACCTTTACATTCCATAGATATTAAGTTACTATCTTGGAAAGTTTTGTTTTTGGTTGCAATTTCTTCTGCTAGAAGAGTTTCAGAGTTATCTGCTCTGCAGTGTTCTCCGCCCTCTCTGGTGTTCCATGCAGATAAGGTGGTTTTGCATACTAAGCCTGGTTTTCTTCCTAAGGTTGTTTCTAACAAAAATATTAACCAGGAGATAGTTGTACCTTCTTTGTGTCCGAATCCAGTTTCAAAGAAGGAACGTTTGTTACACAATTTGGACGTAGTCCCTGCTCTAAAATTCTATTTAGAGGCTACAAAAGATTTCAGACAAACATCTTCCTTGTTTGTTGTTTATTCTGGTAAAAGGAGAGGTCAAAAAGTGACTTCTACCTCTCTTTCCTTTTGGCTTAAAAGCATCATCCGATTGGCTTATGAGACTGCCGGACGGCAGCCTCCTGAAAGAATCACAGCTCACTCCACTAGGGCTGTGGCTTCCACATGGGCCTTCAAGAACAAGGCTTCTGTTGACCAGATATGTAAGGCAGCGACTTGGTCTTCACTGCACACTTTTGCCAAATTTTACAAATTTGATACTTTGCTTCTTCGGAGGCTATTTTTGGGAGAAAGGTTTTGCAAGCTGTGGTGCCTTCCGTTTAGGTAACCTGATTTGCTCCCTCCCTTCATCCGTGTCCTAAAGCTTTGGTATTGGTTCCCACAAGTAAGGATGACGCCGTGGACCGGACACACCAATGTTGGAGAAAACAGAATTTATGCTTACCTGATAAATTACTTTCTCCAACGGTGTGTCCGGTCCACGGCCCGCCCTGGTTTTTTTAATCAGGTCTGATGAATTATTTTCTCTAACTACAGTCACCACGGTACCATATGGTTTCTCCTATATATATTTCCTCCTGTCCGTCGGTAGAATGACTGGGGTGGGCGGAGCCTAGGAGGGACTATATGGCCAGCTTTGCTGGGACTCTTTGCCATTTCCTGTTGGGGAAGAGAATATCCCACAAGTAAGGATGACGCCGTGGACCGGACACACCGTTGGAGAAAGTAATTTATCAGGTAAGCATAAATTCTGTTTTTTATCATGGCTGATCTACTGGAACAGACTTGTTCTATGTGCTTAGCTGCCAATGTGGAACCCCCTCTTACATTTTGTCCTTCTTGTACTGAGAGGGCTTTACAGTTTAAAGAACAAATTTTCTTTCATGCAAACAACTCTAAGGATGCTTCTCAGCTTGAGGAGAATCAGGGCATGTCACTACTTTCTCCCCAAGCGTCACAGCCTTTAACACCTGCTCAGGCGCCATCAGCTGCGTCCACTTCATTTACTCTGCAGGATATGGCAGCAGTTATGTCATCTACTCTTACAGAGGTTTTGTCCAAGTTGCCAGTGTTACAAGGCAAACGTAGTAGAAGGGCGGACCAGATGGTCCAGGCGACTTCTGACTCTTTGATGGCGATCTCTGACATACACTCCCAGAGCTCTGAAGTGGGAGGTAGAGAGATTCTATCTGAAGGGAAATTGTCTGATTCAGGAAGTGCATTGCCCCAGACAGATTCGGACGTAATGTCCTTTAGATTTAAGCTTGAACACCTCCGTCTGTTGTTGTGGGAGGTTTTGCTGACTCTGGACGACTGTGACTCTATTGTGGTACCTCGAGAGAAATTGTGTAAGATGGACAAATATTTAGAGGTTCCTTCTTATTCTGATATTTTTCCAGTCCCTAAGAGAATTTCGGAAATTATTACAAGGGAATGGGAAAGCCCGGGTATCCCGTTTTCTCCTTCCCCTACTTTTAAGAAAATGTACCCTATAGCTGACACCGTTCGGGATTCTTGGCAAACGGTCCCTAAGGTGGAGGGAGCTATCTCTACCCTGGCTAAGTGTACGACTATCCCTATTGAGGACAGTTGTGCTTTCAAGGACCCTATGGATAAAAAGTTAGAGGGTCTTCTGAAAAAGTTATTGGTTCATCAAGGGTTTCTTCTACTGACGGCCTGCATTGTGCCAGTCACAACTGCAGCTGCTTTTTGGTTTGACGCCTTAGAAGAGTCTCTGAAGACCGAGACTTCTTTAGAGGAAATAATAGACAGAATTAAGGCCCTTAAGCTGGCTAATTCTTTTGTTACAGATGCCGCCTTTCAGATTGCAAAATTGGCGGCTAAGAATGCAGGTTTTGCCATTTTAGCGCGCAGAGTCTTATGGTTAAAATCTTGGTCTGCGGATGTGTCATCTAAATCCAAGCTTTTGACCATTCCTTTCAAGGGAATGACCCTATTCGGGCCTGACGTGAAAGAGATCATTTCTGACATTACTGGAGGTAAGGGTCATCAACTACCTCAGGATAAGTCTTCTAAGCAGAGGAATAGACAGAGTAATTTTCGTTCATTTCGAAATTTCAAGGGAGTCCCCTCTGCCGCTTCCGCTAAACAGGAAGGGAATTTTGCACAAGCCAAGGCCGTCTGGAGACCCAACCAGGCTTGGAAAAAGGGTAAACAACCAAAGAAGCCTGCTGCTGCTCCCAAGACTGCATGAAGGGGCGGCCCCCGATCCAGGCCCAGATCTGGTAGGGGGCAGACTTTCTCTTTTTGTCCAGGCTTGGATGAGAGACGTTCAGGATCCCTGCACACTGGAAATCGTGTCTCAAGGGTATCAGCTGGAGTTCAAAAATTCCTTCCCAAGGGGAAGGTTCCTTCTTTCACGATTGTCTGTAGACCAGATAAAAATAGAGGCGTTCTTACGTTGTGTAAACGTCCTCTCTACTATGGGAGTAATTTGTCCCGTCCCGATACAAGAACAAGGGCAGGGGTTTTACTCAAATCTTTTCGTGGTTCCCAAAAAAGAGGGAACTTTTCGTCCCATTGTAGATCTCAAGAGTCTAAACAAGTTTCTCAGAGTCCCATCCTTCAAGATGGAGACTATTCGGACAATTCCATTGATCCAGGAGGGTCAGTATATGACTACCGTGGACTTAAAGGATGCATACCTTCAAATTCCTATCCACAAAGATCATCACCAGTTCCTAAGATTTGCCTTTCTGGACAAGCATTTTCAGTTTGTGGCTCTGCCCTTCGGGTTGGCCACGGCACCCAGGATCTTCACAAAGGTTCTAGGGTCTCTGCTGGCGGTTCTCAGACCATGGGGTATTGCAGTGGCGCCTTATCTGGACGATATTCTGATCCAGGCATCGTCTTATCAACTGACAAAGTTGCATACTGACATGGTTCTAGCCTTTCTAAGGACTCACGGGTGGAAGGTGAATCTAGGAAAGAGTTCACTAGTTCCACAGGCAAGGGTTCCCTTCCTGGGAACTCTAATAGATTCTGTGTCCATGAAAATTTTCTTGACGGAGGTCAGAAAGTTAAAGATTCTGAATACATGCCGCGCTCTTCAGTCCAATCCTCGGCCTTCAGTGGCTCAGTGTATGGAGGCAATTGGATTAATGGTAGCGGCAATGGACATCATTCTGTTTGCTCGATTTCATCTCAGACCTCTACAGCTGAGCATGCTCAGACAATGGAATGGAGATTATGCAGATTTGTCTCCTCAGATAGTTCTGGATCAGGAGACAAGAGACTCTCTTCTTTGGTGGTTGTCGCAGGATCATCTGTCCCAAGGGACGTGCTTCCGCAGACCCTCATGGGTAATAGTGACAACGGACGCCAGTCTTCTAGGTTGGGGTGCAGTCTGGAGACCCCCGGAAGGCTCAGGGTGTGTGGACTCGGTCGGAGTCTCTCCTCCCAATCAATATTCTGGAATTAAGAGCGATATTCAATGCACTTCAGGCTTGGCCTCAGTTTTCTTCGGCCAAATTTATTCGGTTCCAATCGGACAACATCACGACTGTGGCTTACATCAATCATCAGGGGGGGGGGGACAAGAAGTTCCTTAGCGATGACAGAAGTATCCAAGATAATTCGGTGGGCGGAAGCTCACTCTTGTTATCTGTCAGCAATATACATCCCAGGAGTGGACAACTGGGAAGCGGACTTTTTGAGCAGACAGACGTTTCATCCGGGGGAATGGGAACTCCATCCGGAAGTCTTTGCCACTCTGATTCTCAGGTGGGGCAGACTGGAATTGGATCTGATGGGGTCTCGTCAGAATGCCAAGCTCCCAAGATACGGATCCAGATCAAGGGATCCTCAGGCAGAATTGATAGACTCCTTGGCAGTGCCTTGGTTGTTCAACCTAGCTTATGTGTTTCCACCGTTTGCTCTCCTTCCCCGGGTGATTGCTCGGATCAAACAGGAGAGGGCTTCAGTAATTCTAATCGCTCCTGCGTGGCCACGCAGGATTTGGTATGCAGCTCTAGTGGACATGTCCTCTCTGCCACCGGGGAGGCTTCCATTGAGGCAGGACCTTCTCATTCAGGGACCCTTCCATCACCTGAATCTAGTTTCTCTACAGCTAACTGCTTGGAGATTGAACGCTTTATTTTATCTAAGCGATGGTTCTCTGATGTGGTCATTGATACCTTGATTCAGGCTCGTAAGCCTGTTACTAGAAAGATTTACCATAAGATATGGCGTAAATATCTTTATTGGTGCGAATACAAGGGCTACTCGTGGAGTAGGGTTAGGATTCCCAGGATTTTATCTTTTCTCCAAAAAGGATTGGAGAAAGGGTTATCAGCAAGTTCCTTAAAGGGACAGATTTCTGCTTTGTCTATTCTGTTACACAAACGTCTGTCAGATGTTCCAAACATTCAATCTTTTTGTCAGGCTCTAACTAGAATCAGACCTGTGTTTAGACTAATTGCTCCTCCTTGGAGTTTGAATTTAGTTCTTAATGTTCTTCAAGGGGTTCCGTTTGAACCTATGCATTCCATAGATATTAAGTTGTTATCTTGGAAAGTTTTATTTTTGGTTGCTGTTTCTTCTGCTTGCAGAGTTTCTGAGCTTTCAGCTTTACAATGTGATTTCCCTTATCTTATTTTTCATTCTGATAAGGTGGTCTTACGAACCAAGCCTGGTTTTCTTCCTAAGGTGGTTTCTAATAAGAATATTAATCATGAAATTGTGGTTCCTTCCTTGTGTCCTAATCCTTCTTCTAAGAAGGAGCGTCTGTTACATAACTTAGACGTGGTTCGTGCCCTGAAGTTTTACTTGCAGGCGACTAAGGATTTTCGGCAATCATCTTCATTGTTGTTTTTTTCTGGGAAACGTAGGGGCCAGAAAGCTACGGCTACCTCTCTTTCTTTTTGGCTGAAGAGTATCATCCGTCTTGCTTATGAGACTGCTGGACAGCAGCCTCCTGAAAGAATTACGGCTCATTCCACTAGGGCTGTGGCATTTAAAAACGATGCTTCTGTTGAACAGATTTGCAAGGCTGCAACTTGTTCGTCTCTTCACACTTTTTCCAGATTTTCCAAATTTGATACTTTTTCTTCTTCTGATGCTGTTTTTGGGAGAAAGGTTCTTCAAGCAGTGGTGCCTTCCGTTTAGGTTCCTGTCTTGTCCCTCCCTTTCATCCGTGTCCTATAGCCTTGGTATTGTATCCCATAAGTAAGGATGAAATCCGTGGACTCGTATCTTGTAAAAGAAAAGTAAATTTATGCTTACCTGATAAATTTGTTTCTTTTACGATACGACGAGTCCACGGCCCACCCTGTTTTTCTAACAAAGGTTTTTATTTTTGTTAAACTTCAGTCACCTCTGCACCTTGGCTTTTCCTTTCTCTTCCTAACTTCGGTTGAATGACTGGAAGTGGGAGGGAAGGGAGGAGCTATATATGCAGCTCTGCTGTGGTGCTCTTTGCCACTTCCTGCTGACCAGGAGGCGTATTCCATAAGTAAGGATGAAATCCGTGGACTTGTCGTATCGTAAAAGAAACAAATTTATCAGGTAAGCATAAATTTCCTTTTTCTTTTAGAGCTGCTAACTGCAGTTTAATTATAATTGCTAAATACCTTTTATTTAAATATTTAAAACTTAGAACAATCATACATCACCAAAAATGACCAAATCAATAATTCAGCTCCCAAATGTGTTCCACCTCATATGAAAATAAGTGTAATTGCAATTGATAAGAGAAAGTATGGCCCATTTTGCTTATAGTTTGACTGTGTCCCACGCAACAGTTTTCAGTTAGTTTAGCAAAATCATCAGCAGCCTCCTTTTCTCATCCTGCATTCCAGCTTATATTGTCTAATCATAGGTGAGAAAAATGGGAGGCCCTTTGAAAACCTTGTCCCTTCTTATTGGTTCATTTTGGGAAATGTATCTTTTAACAGTCAAATCTTTTGACTGTTATACTGGATTTTGGTCATCGAGGGGCAACATGACAAACAAACAGTTTCATTTAATAATTTCTAACATTTAAAAGCATTTCTTAAATATCTCCCTATATAATGATCATTTAAACAATACTATAACATTGCATTAATCACTTACAATATTAATTATAGATGGGGTAGTATCATATAATTTTTGTGATTACCCCAATACCAAACACTAATGTTTTAAACATTATATTATATCAAAGTAATTTATACTGCTAACTGATTAGCTTAAAATCCATTTAAAAATAGCATTTGGTTATTTCTTTTCTCCCTTTCATTCATATAAAAACCACAGCATATTTTATATTTAGTACTGCACTGCATCCCAACATGAATATAATATATTTCATATTTCTAATAAATCCTGAATGCATGAATCTTGTCTATGGTCCATATTCAGAGGACATCTTGTTATTATATGTCTGAAAAATAAAGAGATACAGAGGTTATTATTCTGATACAGTTAAACATTTTAGACCGACTAAAATAGTCACCTATCAAACTTAGCAAATACTCATGTAATAGAAAATTAGACAATCTCCCAAATTTCTATATTCATATATAATATGTTGTCTGAATATATATATATATATATATATATATATATATATATATATATATATATATATATATATATATTCATTTGATTACCTTGACTACATGAAGATATTATTTATTTTGCAAGATTTATTTATTCTTATTTATGCCATACAGAGACTTTAAATGCCAATTTGTCTGGGGTCTCCACATGGTTAACTCCATAGGGGATCATTTAACTTGTGGTTGTTAAAAATTACAGTTCCTGAAAATGTTTGTGTTTTCAAACCTTCTCCCAGATGGATCGGCTCCTTACCTTGGCAGGAAACCCATATATGGGCATGTATTTTTGAAGCTCCATCATGCTAATTTCCACTTCCTTGAAATTGTAAGCATCTCATCAGGCCTTAAATTAAAAGTTTTAGACATTTACGTCTCTATTCACTGTATGGGGTAAGGGATGTTTTGAAGTGACTATCTTGTTCTCAGATGTTCTGTTAATTAAGAAAGGGAAACTTCATGTTTGATCCCAGATTTATGATATGCAAAATAAACATGGCCATTTCTTTTGAAACAATTTGTCTTTCTTTGAAATGACAGTCTGAGATTAACTAGGCCAACTGTTTTCTGATGAGTGAGAGAGGGGGTTTGATTTACATACAGTGACCTTTTGGAGTTTTAAAAATAAAGTGAATTATTTTATGTACACAGCCACATCACCATTAAATAATAATAAGTATACCTGTGTATATCATCTAAGAATATTTCAAATACCTTGACACTCCTGTCCATCATTCCCAAAGCTGAGACTCTGGCACACAGCCCTGCACCCTTTCTACCATTGCCAAAGCTGAGGGTCTGGCACACAGCCCTGTCCCCTGTCTTTCCTTCCCAAACATGAGGGTCTGGCACACAGCCCTGCACTTGGCCCCCCTCAAACCTGAGGGTCTAGCACACAGCCCTGCCCCCTGTCTATCCTTCCCAAACATGAGGGTCTGGCACACAGCCTTGCCCCCTGTCTATCCTTCCCAAACCTGCAAGTCTGGCCCACAGCCCTGCACCCAGCCCTCCTCAAACCTGAGGGTCTGGCACACAGCCCTGCCCCCTGTCTATCCTTCCAAAACCTGAGGGTCTGGCACACAGCCCTGCACCCTGTCATCCCCAAACCTGAGGGTCTGGCACACCACCCTGTGCTTTGTCTATCATTACCAAAACTGAGGGTCTGGCACACAGCCTTGCTCCCTGTCATTCTCAAACCTGAGAGTCTGGTACACAGCCCTGCCTCCTGTCCATCATTTCCAAACCTGAGGGTCTGGCTCACAGCCCTGCCTCCTGTCCATCATTCCAAAACCTGAGGGTCTGCAGCCCTGCCCCTGTCCATCATTCCCAAACCTGAGGGTCTGCAGCCCTGCCCCTGTCCATCATTCCCAAACCTGAGGTTCTGGCACACTGCCCTGCACCATGCCTATCATTCCCAAACCTGAGGGTCTGACACATTGCCCTGCACCATGCCTATCATTCCCAAACCTGAGGGTCTGACACACAACCCTGCACCCTGCCTATCATTCCCAAACCTGAGGATCTGGCACACTGCCCTGCACCATGCCTATCATTCCCAAACCTGAGGGTCTGACACACAACCCTGCACCCTGCCTATCATTTCCAAACCTGAGGGTCTGGCACACAGCCCTGCACCTTGCCTATCATCCCCAAACCTGAGGGTCTGGCACACAACCCTGCACCCTGCTTATCATTCTCAAAGCTGAGGGTCTGACACACAGCCCTGCTCCCTGCTTATCATTCCCAAAGCTGAGGGTCTGACACACAACCCGGCACCTTGCCTATCATTCCCAAACCTGAGGGTCTCGCACACAGCCCTGCACCTTGCCTATCATCCCCAGACCTGAGGGTCTGGCACACAACCCTGCTCCCTGCCTATCATTCCCAAAGCTGAGGGTCTGACACACAACCCTGCACCCTGCCTATCATTCCCAAACCTGAGGGTCTGGCACACAACCCTGCTCCCTGCCTATCATTCCCAAAGCTGAGGGTCTGGCACACAGCCCTGCACCTTGCCTATCATCCCCAAACCTGAAGGTCTGGCACACAACCCTGCACCCTGCTTATCATTCCCAAAGCTGAGGGTCTGACACACAGCCCTGCTGCCTGCTTATCATTCCCAAAGCTGAGGGTCTGACACACAACCCTGCACCCTGCCTATCATCCCCAAACCTGAGGGTCTGGCACACAACCCTGCTCCCTGCCTATCATTCCCAAAGCTGAGGGTCTGACACACAACCCTGCACCCTGCCTATCATTCCCAAACCTGAGGGTCTGGCACACAGCCCTGCTCCCTACCTATCATTCCCAAAGCTGAGGGTCTGGCACACAACCCTGCACCCTGCCTATCATTCCCAAACCTGAGGGTCTGGCACACAGCCCTGCTCCCTACCTATCATTCCCAAAGCTGAGGGTCTGGCACACAGCCCTGCTCCCTACCTATCTTTCCCAAACCTGAGGGTCTGGCACACAACCCTGCTCCCTGCCTATCATTCCCAAACCTGAGGGTCTGGCACACAGCCCTGCACCCTGCCTATCATCCCCAAACCTGAGGGTCTGGCACACTGCCCTGCACCTTGCCTATCATTCCCAAAGCTGAGGGTCTGGCACACAAACCTGCACCTTGCCTATCATCCCCAAACCTGAGGGTCTGGCACACAACCCTGCACCCTGCTTATCAATCCCAAAGCTGAGGGTCTGACACACAGCCCTGCTCCCTGCCTATCATTCCCAAAGCTGAGGGTCTGACACACAACCCGGCACCTTGCCTATCATTCCCAAACCTGAGGGTCTCGCACACAGCCCTGCACCTTGCCTATCATCCCCAAACCTGAGGGTCTGGCACACAGCCCTGCTCCCTGCCTATCATTCCCAAACCTGAGTGTCTGGCACACAACCCTGCACCCTGCCTATCATTCCCAAACCTGAGGGTCTGGCACACAGCCCTGCTCCCTACCTATCATTCCCAAAGCTGAGGGTCTGGCACACAACCCTGCACCCTGCCTATCATTCCCAAACCTGAGGGTCTGGCACACAACCCTGCTCCCTGCCTATCATTCCCAAAGCTGAGGGTCTGACACACAACCCTGCACCCTGCCTATCATTCCCAAACCTGAGGGTCTGGCACACTGCCCTGCACCTTGCCTATCATTCCCAAAGCTGAGGGTCTGGCACACAACCCTGCACCTTGCCTATCATCCCCAAACCTGAGGGTATGGCACACAACCCTGCTCCCTGCCTATCATTCCCAAAGCTGAGGGTCTGACACACAACCCTGCACCCTGCCTATCATTCCCAAACCTGAGGGTCTGGCACACTGCCCTGCACCTTGTTTATCATCCCCAAACCTGAGGGTCTGGCACACAACCCTGCACCTTGCCTATCATTCCCAAACCTGAGGGACTGGCACACAACCCTGCACCTTGCCTATCATCCCCAAACCTGAGGGTCTGGCACACAACCCTGCTCCCTGCCTATCATTCCCAAACCTGAGGGTCTGGCACACAACCCTGCACCTTGCCTATCATCCCCAAACCTGAGGGTCTGGCACACAGCCCTGCTCCCTGCCTATCATTCCCAAACCTGAGGGTCTGGCACACAACCCTGCTCCCTGCCTATCATTCCCAAACCTGAGGGTCTGGCACACAACCCTGCTCCCTGCCTATCATTCCCAAACCTGAGGGTCTGGCACACAACCCTGCTCCCTGCCTATCATTCCCAAACCTGAGGGTCTGGCACACAGCCCTGAACATTGTTCCCTATTCTTAGACATACAGTTCTGTATCATCTTTATGCTTCATACTCCAGCAATCTCATACGTTTATGTAACACAGATGTTGGGTTTGCTGCCTGTGGACAGGTTTAGTAACATTCTTTGGGGATTATATTTACTTACTAATTTTCGCCTTCTTTTCAGTACAGAGATTTTTCTGTATAATTTACTAATTGGGCTTAGACCACTTCTCCAAGTCAGGCTGCTTTTGGTGCCAGCACAAGTGCGTAATGCTTTAGTTTCTATTCACTTTGCACCTGTTTGAATAAAGCAGATTGTAACTGCAGGTCAGATCTTTATTAACATATTCAAACCTATGACTAATAATAGTGACATAAAGATCAGACCTCTTCCTCTCATATTGCTCTTGTATATTTAATATTATCCTTTTTTCCCATCATCAACACTTGATGCCCCTGCTAGTCAGTTAGGCTTCAGGATGTGTGTTGGTCACTGAACTGTCTATTGAGAAATAGTTAAAGTCCCCAGAGAAAAAATCTGATTTAAATAGTTTATTTGATTTTTTTTCTGCTACATATTTGTTAAGTAATGATGTAGATGAGACCATCAAAATATTCATTATCTCAACAGAGAGGATGTCAACATCTAGCAGAGATAAATGTATGTAAATTTCTATATCACTGTTTAGTATTATCCACAGAAAATGTTGCCAGCCAAGTGGCTTTATGAAGTAGCCGGGTGGGGGCGATATTATAACATTTTATATTATTGATAAACATTACTTAAAGGGACATATAACCCAACATTTTTGTTTTCTGATTCAGATAGAATACAATTTATTTATTTTTTTAAATAATTTTGATTGAGGTTTACATACAGATACTTTAAATATTAAAGGGGCATGAAACCCACAATTTTTTTTCATGATTTAGAAAGAGAATGAAATTTTAAACATCTTTCTAATTTACTTCTATTATCTAATTTGTTTTATTCTCTTGATATTCTTTGCTGAAAAGCATATCTAGATATGCTCAGTAGCTGCTGATTGGTTGCTGCACATAGAAGCCTCATGTGATTGGCTCACCCATGTGCATTGCTTTTTCTTCAAATAAGGATATCTAAAAAATGAAGCAAAATAAATAATAGAAGTAAATGGTAATGTTTAAATTTGTATGTTCCCTTTAATGGTCATTTAAATGCAATACAGATAGGTTGTGTAGATATTAACTCATATACAATATTATAATATTATATGCAAGTAGGATTTAGAGCCACTTTTGGGCCAGAGAGTATCATAGTATGAACAAGATATGGTACCTGTATTATAATCTTATTACCATTAAAGGGACACTGTACCCAAACATTTTCTTTCGTGATTCAGATAGAGCATGAAAATTTAAGCAACTTTCTAATTGACTCCTATTATCAAATTTTCTTCATTCTCTTGGTATCTTTATTTGAAATGCAAGAATGTAAGTTTAGATGCCGGCCCATTTTTGGTGAACAACCTGGGTTGTCCTTACTGATTGGTGGATAAATTCATCCACCAATAAAAAAGTGCTGTCCAGAGTACTGAAACCAAAAAAAAAGCTTAGATGCCTTTTTTAAAAAAAAATAATGATAGCAAGAGAACGAAGAAAAATTGATAATAGGAGTAAATTAGAAAGTTGCTTAAAATTGCCTGCTCTTTCTGAATTACAAAAGAATTTTTTTGGGTACAGTGTCCCTTTAAGACAGTATCAAGTAAACATAAACATTATGAAATACTTAGGCCTATAGAAAATAGTTACAAGTATAGTATAACATTTTATGAAACGCAATATGAAAGCTCTATCTTGTAGTTACAAATTTACCTAGATATAATTAGATTCTAGGGTCCATATAGCATGGAAAACAATTTTAGAGGTAGCTCACATTGCACAATATATTAATTGTAAACCTTCAATAGTACTCAGGAGACCGCTCTTGGGTCTCATATATATAAAATTTAAGAATGAAGGTTATCGTCTAATAAACTATTAACATTTAAACCAGTATTAAATAAACATAAACCCAATTAAATAGTTAGGCCTGTATATGGTTCTAATATTTAATGTTTAAGTATTCTTTCATCAAACGCAAAATGGAGCTACTATCTTGTATTTATGGATTTACCTATATACAATCAGATTCTAGAATCCATATAGCGTAATAAATGTTATTTGAAGTAGCCCACTTGGCGCAATATATTGATGAAATGAGTTCTGAAGGTACCAATGTAATAATATATGTATAAAATTTTTGCGGTGTGTTGCAAGGGAAACCGCGCACTTAGCCTCTGGATGTAATTAACAAATACCAGAGCATTTTTAAATTACTGTGGGGGGAGATGATAATGGGCCAGCAACTTTAATAGGAAACAAGAAACTACCTATACGGTATTAAGTAAGTAATTTGATCATGTCAAATCATTTATGGATCCTAAGATAAGCAGTGGATTGTTAAAGTGACACTAAACCCATTTTTTTCTTTTGTGATTAAGATAGAGCATTACATTTTAAGCAACTTTCTAATTTACTCCTATTATCAAATTTTCTTCATTCTCTTGGTATCTTTATTTGAAATGCAAGAATGTAAGTTTAGATGCTGGCCCATTTTTGGTGAACAACCTGGGTTGTCCTTGCTGATTGGTGGATACATTCATCCACCAGTAAAAAGTGCTGTCCAGAGTCCTGAATCAAAAAAAGCTTAAATGCCTTTTTCAAATAAAGATACCTAGAGAGCGAATACAAATTGATAATAGGAGTAAATTAGAAAGTTGCTTAAAATTGCATGTTCTATCTGAATCACAAAAGAAAAAAATTGGGTTCAGTGTCCCTTTAACATAAGAAGCAATTAGACTCCTGGTATGGAATAAGGTAGTTGCTTTGTCATATTTTGAACTAGTCCACACTAACAAGTCTGAGTTGCTAGCCCAATAATATAAGATTAGGTGCACTGCCTTAGGGAGGATGTTATCATCTCAGGGGAATGAGGCTATATTATAAGTTGCACATTAAAGCACCAGAAATAGAGAACTTTGCTGTTAGTGTAGGAAATGTCTTTTAAAGGGGATGACCTTATTATAAATTAGCTTATTTATCTAAGTGTCCATAGGGAAGTTGATATAGGGTAATACAATTCTGAACTTGCCTAATACTTTATAATTAGTAGTAACACTATATTAGTAAGAACAATAAGTAAAAACCTAAGTCAATTACCTAAACATATATTCTCATGGAAGGTTGGCCACTTTTAAAAAGAAAAATGGGAGGGAGCATAGCGTATAGTTCAGGGCTACATCTCTTGATTAGTAGGTGCAGAATAAAAGGTGCGCTAATAGTAAAGAATTAAGCTGCTTTTGGAGGTATGGGAGGTGACTAAGCAATGAACATGTATCCGTAACAAGTGTCCTGGGGCAAGTGGGTAAGAATATAATGTTGCAACTTGAAATGGACGATTTCTGTTCCTACCTATCAATGTATAAAGTGTGTTAGGGTCTGCACTACCAACCAGCGATAAAAACAGAAAAAAACCGACAGAACGTTAAAGGGACACTAAACCCAAAATTTTCTTTCATGATTCAGTTAGAGAATACAATTTTAAACAACATTCCAATTTACTTCTATTATCTAATTTTCTTTATTCTTTAGATATCCTTTATTGAAGAAATAGTGATGCACATGGGTGAGCCAATCACATGAGGCATCTATGTGCTGCCACCAATCAGCAGCTACTGAGCCTATCTAGATATGCTTTTCAGCAAAGGATATCAAGAGACTGAAGCACATTAGATAATAGAAGTAAATTAGAAAGATGTTTAAAATTGCATGTTCTTTCTACATAATGAAAGAAACAATTTCGGTTTCATGTCCCTTTAAACTGCTGTTTAAACCCCTTATGAGCATCTGTTTTAAATAACATCAAGCATTCTGCATAAATAAAATAAAATAAGTTCTTGGACTCTGGTTTAATTTGCCTTCGAAGTAAAGCTCAGAGGCTTGTTTTTATATATATATATATCTATATATATATCTTTCTTTATATATATATATATATATATATATATATATATATATATATATATATATATATATATATATATATATATATATATATATATAGTTATAGTTATTTGATATCTCTAGCAACAAATATGAGCTTTAGCCCTGGTTATAGTGCTGACTACTAAGTTATGACAGATAAGAACGCTATATTGATATATGACCTAAACGTAAAAAGAGGGCAAACAGATATTATTCCAACAAAAATATCAAAATGTGCAGAACACATACAAGTAATCCACATTGCTTACATGAATATAATAAACCTGTTTTATGTGAGATAGGAGGAGGCTTATAAGTGTAATAAGCACTTTAAACTGTAAAACAAATAGGTTAAAATATGCATTAAAGGTGGTGATCATCTTAAAGGGACACTTTATGATTCATGATTTAGATAGAGCATGCAATTTTAAGCAACTTTCTAATTTACTCCTATTATCATTTTTTCTTCTTTCTTTTGCTATCTTTATTTAAAAAGCAGGAACGTGATGCATAGGAGTCGTCCCATTTTTGGTTGAGAACCTGGGTTATGGTTGCTTATTGGTGGGTAAATGTAAGCCTCCAATAAGCAAGCGCTATCCATGGTGCTGAACTTAAAATGGGCGGGCTGCTAAGATTTACATTCCTGCTTTTAAAATAAAGATAGCAAGAGAACGACGAAAAATTGATAATAGGAGTAAATTAGAAAGTTGCTTAAAATGTCATGCTCTATCTGAATCATGAAAGAAAAAAATTGGGTTTAGTGTCCCTTTAAGCATTAAATCCTGGAAACAGTTTTGAACTTACAACTTCAGGCTGCAAAGTCCTCATATAAAGTTCCTGTTAGTGAGATGGCATTGTAGTAAGTCTCAAAAGGTGATTTTTGAGAAATTGCAGGTATGCAGAAAAAGTGCTTTCTTACCCCACACCGACTCTCCACAGTTTGAGTCCCGTGTTAGCAGTATACAACTGCAGCCGGCCGTCTGCAGCTCTATTAAAGGGACAGTCTAGGCCAAAATAAACTTTCATGATTCAGATAGAGCATGTAATTTTAAACAATTTTCCAATTTACTTTTATCACCAATTTTGCTTTGTTCTCTTGGTATTCTTAGTTGAAAGCTTAACCTAGGAGGTTCATATGCTAATTTCTTAGATAACACTGTGCTTGTGCACGAGAAGTTATCTGGGAGCAGGCACTGATGGGCTAGACTGCAAGTCTGTCAAAAGAACTGAAAAAAAGGGGCAGTTTGCAGAGGCTTAGATACAAGATAATCACAGAGGTTAAAAGTATATTATTATAACTGTGTTAGTTATGCAAAACTGGGAAATGGGTAATAAAGGGATTATCTATCTTTTAAAACAATAAAAATTCTGGTGTAGACTGTCCCTTTAATACTCATCAGGGAAACTGTGTGAAATAGCTGATCTGCGTTTCGTGAGGCATAAGAACTGGGAAGTGCCCCCACACCTACGGCTATCAAAGTATCCAAGCTGGGTATTGGTTCAGTAGTGTTGTGATTCATTTCCAAATTTGCCTCCCATGGCTGGGTCTCCGCGGGACCTCCAACACTTTTAAGGGATAGATTTTATGATTGCGCATTTGGTGGTGGGAACCCGGGCCCATGAGCCCCGCCACCCCCACCTGTTGTTGTAGTAGTGTTGTTCTCCGCAGCGTCACCAGACTGCGAGGCAGCTTGGGAGGGTTTGAAAGCCTCTCTCATTGCCACTATGAGAGCGCCATGATGTGACTCCACAATATTCACAAGTTTGATCCAAAGAACTGTAGAAGCCTCCATAAGTTAGGCGGGCGTGGAAATAAGGCCTCAATTGATGTCACAGTTAGGATAACTTGTCCTGCATCTTAAGAAGTTCTGCTGTATCAACTAAACTAGCATAGGTGCATCCGATTCAATATCCGTGACAGGTCATCAACACTGCCCAATAACCCAGTTATCTGGGAAGGGATAAGACACGGCAGCCTCTATTGATATCAGCCTTCTACTTCTGTAGAGGTGTTTCCCCTTGTGTATAAGGAGGTTCCACGGTCCTGGAGCGTTCTCTAAAACTTCACAAATATGTTACAGGGTATAATAGCTGGTAAAGGAGAAAGTTATTTATATAGATATGTACTAAAATAACCCCAGTAATAATGTTAGAATCAGGAGCCTCCCTGTACCCTGCCCACCATTCATCAAACTCACAGTTTGGCACACCTCCCTGTACCCTGCCCACCATTCATTAAACACACAGTCTGGCACACCTCCCTGTACCCTGCCCACCATTCATCAAACTCACAGTTTGGCACACCTCCCTGTACCCTGCCCACTATTCATCAAACTAAGTCTGGCACACCTCCCTGTACCCTGCCCACCATTCATCAAACACATTGTTTGGAACACCTCCCTGTACCCTGCCCACCATTCATCAAACTCACAGTCTGGCACACCTCCCTGTACTCTGCTCACCATTCATCAAACACAGTCTGTCCCACCTCCCTGTACTCTGCCCACCATTCATCAAACTCACATTCTGGCACACCTCCCTGTACCTTGCCCACTATTCATCAAACTCACAGTCTGGCACACCTTCCTGTACCCTGCTCACCATTCTTAAAACTCAGTCTGGCCCACCTCCCTGTACCCTGCCCACCATTCATCAAACTCACATGCTGGCACACCTCCCTGTACCTTGCCCACCATTCATCAAACTCACAGTCTGGCACACGTCCCTGTATCCTGCCCACCATTCATCAAACTCACAGTCTGGCACATCTCCCTGTACCCTGCCCACCATTCATCAAACTCACAGTCTGGCACACATCCCTGTACAATGCTCGCCATTCCTCAAACTATCTAGGTATCTCTTCAACAAAAAATACCATGGGAACAAAACAAATTTGATTATAAAAGGAAATTGGAAACTTTTTTTTTTTAACAAATTGCATGTTCTGTCTGAATCACAAAATAATATTTCTTTTTAAAGATACGATGAGTCCACGGATTTCATCCTTTCTTGTGGGATATCGCCTCCTGGTCAGCAGGAGGAGGCAAAGAGCACCACAGCAGAGCTGTATAGATAGCTCCTCCCTTCCCTCCCACCCCAGTCATTCTCTTTGCTGGTGTTAGTGATAGGTAGAGGTAAAGTGAGGTGTTAGTTTAGATTCTTCAATCAAGAGTTTTTTATTTTTAAAATGGTACCAGTGAGTGCTATTTTATTATAGGGTGTAGCCATATTCCTTGTCAGCCTCTAGAGTAGAGCTACAGGTGGCTTTAAAGCAATGGGAACTGGTGGGATTAAATTCTCACTGCGCCTCCCATACTGAGTGCTGCCCTTCAGAAGATGGTCTTAGCACATATTAACTTAGACGCTGTATGTCTCCACAGAACTGCAGGAGGGAGAAGGCCTCTTGATCCTGTGGGACCGGTCATGCTGTCGCTCAGCATAAAGGTATGTGCAGTCATTTGTTTCTCTGGAACATAAAAAAGCTATTTCCACCTTGGCCAAACAAACTACTATTCCTATTGAGGATAGTTGTGCTTCTAAAGACCCAATGGATAAGAAATTGGAGGGTCTCCTTAAGAAGTTATATGTTCATCAGGGGTTGCTACTGCAACCGGCGGCCTGCATTGTTACGGTTACAAGTGTGGCTGCTTATTGGTTTGATGCTCTGGAAGAATCTCTTAAGACTGAGACTTCCTTGGAAGAGATACAGGACAGAATTAAAGATCTTAAATTAGCTAATTCATTTATTACTGATGCTTCTTTGCAGATTACCAAGTTGGCTGCTAAGAGTTCGGGGTTTTCCATCTTGGCACGCAGAGCCTTATGGTTGAAGTCCTGGTCTGCGGATGTGTCATCCAAGTCTAAGCTTTTGGCTATTCCCTACAAGGGTGAAGACCCTGTTCGGGACTGACTTGAAGGAAATTATTTCTGACATCACGGGAGGTAAGGGTCATCTCCTCCCTCAGGATAAGAAGTCCAAACAGAGAGGTCGACAGAGTAATTTACGCTCCTTTTGAAATTTCAAGGGAATTCCCCCCTTCCTCTTCCTCTAAACAGGAAGGGAACTATTCGCAAACCAAGCCCACCTGGAGACCCAACCAGTCTTGGAACAAGGGTAAACAATCCAAGAAGCCTGCTGCTGCTCCCAAATCAGCATGATGGGTTGGCCCCGATCCGGGACCGGATCTAGTAGGAGGCAGACTGTCTTTCTTCATCCAGGCTTGGATGCGAGATTTTCAGGATCCCTGGGCAATAGATATAGTGTCTCAGGGATACAAACTGGAGTTCAGAAGCTCTTCCCCCAGAGGAAGGTTTCTTCTTTCACGATTATCTGTAGACCAGATAAAAAGAGAGGCGTTCTTACGCTGTGTAAGAGACCTCTCCTCCATGGGAGTAATCTGTCCCGTTCCAATTCAGGAACAGGGACAGGGGTTTTATTCAAATCTGTTTGTAGTTCCCAAAAAAGAGGGAACTTTCAGACCTATTTTAGATCTCAAGAGTCTAAACAAGTTTCTCAGAGTTCCATCATGCTTCCTCATGGGCATTCCAAAATGATGCTTCTGTTGAACAAATTTGCAAAGCTGCAACTTGGTCGTCTCTTCACACTTTTTCCAAATTTTACAAATTTGATACTTTCACCTCGGCTGAGGCGGTTTTAGGAGGAAGGTTCTTCAAGCAGTGGTGCCTTCCGTTTAGGTTCCCTGTCTTGTCCCTCCCATTTCATCCGTGTCCTATAGCTTTGGTATTGTATCCCACAAGTAAAGATGAAATCCGTGGACTCATTGTATCTTTAAAAAGAAAGGAAAATGTATGCTTACCTGATAAATTTGTTTCTTTTTAGATACGATGAGTCCACGGCCCGCCCTGTTTTTCTAAGACAGGTCTTTAATTTTGTTAAACTTCATTCACCTCTGCACCTTGGCTTTTCCTTTCTTTTCCTAACTTCGGTTGAATGACTGGAGTGGGAGGGAAGGGAGGAGATATATATACAGCTCTGCTGTGGTGCTCTTTTCCTCCTCCTGCTGACCAGGAGGCGATATCCCACAAGTAAGGATGAAATCCGTGGACTCATTGTATCTAAAAAGAAACAAATTTATCAGGTAAGCATAAATTTTCTTTTTTGAGTTTCATATCCCATATATACATATATTGCATTTCATGAGATTGAAGCTTAAATTCTCTTTTATTTGTCTACCCGATACAAATCAACTTGTAACCCTTACGCCTAGATTTAGAGTTCTGCGTTAGCCGTCAAAAGCAGCGTTAAGGGCTCCTAACGCTGCTTTTTACCGCCCGCTGGTATTTAGAGTCAGTCAGGAAAGGGTCTAACGCTCACTTCCAAGCCGCTACTTTTCCATACCGCAGATCCCCTTACGCCAATTGCGTATCCTATATTTTCAATGGGATCTTCCTAACGCCGGTATTTAGAGTCTTGGCTGAAGTGAGCGGTAGAGCCTCTACCGACAAGACTCCATCCGCAGGAAAAAGTCAGTAGTTAAGAGCTTTCTGGGCTAACGCCGGTTTATAAAGCTCTTAACTACTGTGCTCTAAAGTACACTAACACCCGTAAACTACCTATGTACCCCTAAACCGAGGTCCCCCCACATTGCCGCCACTCTAATACATTTTTTTAACCACTAATCTGCCGACCGCACACCGCCGCCACCTACATTATACAAATAAACCCCTAATCTGCTGCCCCTAACATCGCCGACACCTACATAATATTTATTAACCCCTAATCTGACCCCCAACGTTGCCGCTACATACCTGCACTTATTAACCCCTAATCTGCCAACCGGAGCTCGCCGCTACTCTAATAAATGTATTAACCCCTAAACCGCCTCACTCCCGCCTCAAAAACCCTATAATAAATAGTATTAACCCCTAATCTGCCCTCCCTAACATCGCCGACACCTAACTTCAAGTATTAACCCCTAATCTGCCGACCGGACCTTGCCGCTACTCTAATAAATGTATTAACCCCTAAAGCTAAATCTAACCCTAACACCCCCCTAAATTAAATATAATTTTATTCTAACAAAATAAATTAAATATTATTAAATAAAGTATTCATATTTAAAACTAAATACTTACCTGTAAAATAAACCCTAAACTAGCTACAATATAACAAATAATTATATTGTAGCTATTTTAAAATTTATATTTATTTTACAGGCAACTTTGTATTTATTTTAACTAGGTACAATAGCTATTAAATAGTTATTTACTATTTAATAGCTACCTAGTTAAAATAATTACAAAATTACCTGTAAAATAAATCCTAAGTTACAATTAAACCTAATACTACACTATCAATAAATAAATTAAATCAATTAACTACAATTACCTACAATTAAATAAACTAAATTACAAAAAAACAAACACTAAATTACAAAAAATAAAAAAAGTTTACAAGAATTTTAAGCTAATTACACCTACTCTAAGCCCCCTAATAAAATAACAAAGCCCCCCAAAATAAAAATATTCCATACGCTAATCTAAATTAAAAAAGTTAACAGCGCTATTACCTTACCAGCCCTTAAAAGGGCTTTTTGCGGGGCATGCCCCAAAGAAGTCAGCTCTTTTGCCTGTAAAAAACCCACAATACCACCCCCCAACATTACAACCCACCACCCTACCTTGAGTCGTCTTCACCCAGCCGAGCACCGATGGACCAAAAGAAGACATCCGGAGCGGCAGAAGTCTTCATCCTATCCGGGCAGAAGAGGACATCCGGACCAGTAGACATCTTCATCCAAGCGGCATCTTCTATCTTCATCCATCCGGAGCGGAGCCATCTTCTTCCAGCCGACGCGGATCCATCCTCTTCTACCGACGCCTACTCGCCGAATGAAGGTTCCTTTAAATGACGTCATCCAAGATGGCGTCCATCGAATTCCGATTGGCTGAGAGGATTCTATCAGCCAATCGGAATTAAGGTAGGAAAAATCTGATTGGCTGATTGAATCAGCCAATCAGATTCAAGTTCAATCGGATTGGCTGATCCAATCAGCCAATCAGATTGAGCTCGCATTCTATTGGCTGAATTATTTGTTATATTGTAGCTAGTTTAGGGTTTATTTTACAGGTAAGTATTTAGTTTTAAATAGGAATACTTTATTTAATAATATTTAATTTATTTCGTTAGAATAAAATTATATTTAACTTAGGGGGGGTTAGGGTTAGACTTAGCTTTAGGGGTTAATACATTTATTAGAGTAGTGGCGAGGTCCGGTCGGCAGATTAGGGGTTAATACTTGAAGTTAGGTGGTGGCGACGTTGGGGGGGCAGATTAGGGGTTAATACTTGAAGTTAGGTGTCGCCGATGTTAGGGAGGGCAGATTAGGGGTTAATACTATTCATTATAGGGTTTTTGAGGCGGGAGTGAGGCGGTTTAGGGGTTAATACATTTATTAGAATAGCGGCGAGCTCCGGTCGGCAGATTAGGGGTTAATAAGTGTAGGTAGGTGGCGGCAACGTTGGGGGGGGCAGATTAGGGGTTAATAAATATAATATAGTGGTCGGCGGTGTTAGGGGCAGCAGATTAGGGGTTCATAGGGATAATGTAGGTTGCGGCGGTGTACGGAGCGGCAGATTAGGGGTTAATTGTGTAATGCAGGTGTCAGTGATAGCGGGGGCGTCAGATTAGGGGTTAATAAGTGTAAGGTTAGGGGTGTTTAGACTCAGGGTTCATGTTAGGGTGTTAGGTGCAGACTTAGAAACTGTTTCCCCATAGGAAACAATGGGGCTGCGTTAGGATCTTAACGCTGCTTTTTTGCAGGTGTTAGGTTTTTTTCATCCCAAACTGCCCCATTGTTTCCTATGGGGGAATCGTGCACGAGCACGTTTTTCCAGCTAGCCGCTACCGTAAGCAACGCTGGTATTGAGAGTTGAAGTGGCGGTAAATTATGCTCTACGCTCCCTTTTTGAAACCTAACGCAGCCCTTCAGAGAACTCTAAATACCAGCGTTGTTTAAAAGGTGCGGGGGGAATAAAAGGAGCGTTGGCTACGCGGGTCTTTACCGACAAAACTCTAAATCTAGCCGTTAGTTTGTATGACAAGTTGAAGTTGCTGAATGAATGGTGTAGACAGCGGTTAGCCTGTAATGTTACAAGTGTTCTCATTTTTTGTCTTTCTTGCTAAAATTTCTGAACCTATTGTAAACATTTGATCATCCTTTGTGTTTATTCATCAAGGTAATTTATGTACGTATATCCGACAGTGTTGCATAAGGAATGAAGCTTAAGTTATCCAAACAGTGTACTGTAGTTACAACATTGCTCCTACTTTATACAAGAAACCATTTCTTTGTGGAACATAGAGAATTTAAACACAGGCGCTGTTGGATTTTCTGAAATTCCACATGTGTAGCCATTTAAAGATTTCATCCCAGTAAAATATTTTTCTTATCTCACTAGCCTTAACTTCTCTTTTTTTTCCGCTTGACTTATCACGGAATTAGAATGAGGCTCAAAGCATGTCTTCTCTCTGAAGGGTTTTTAAATGATCTTCTAAGCCAAATGCTCACGTACATTTTTGGCGTATCCCATCCTTTCAATTTATTGCTTGAGTAAGTCGCATGCTGGGTCAAGTGTAAGGAGTTTGCAGATAAATAGAAGACACTTACTGCTCATTTTATACTGATATTGGTAGGTAGGTGTTGTTAATAATATCTTATCAGTCCCATGGCAATGTATAGCAAGTGAATTTCTATCTAATCTGTACATCCTTTCATGTAACTAAACACTAATATGACTGAATACCGATAGGAAACACAAACCGTTAGTTAAGAAAAAAAAATGGCCAAGGATTTTTTCAATTATATTTTTTGCTTATTGAGTTATTGAGATATTTGAGTGGTTGAAACACTGCAATGATTTGTCTTTTTGTTTTCGGATATTGTGTCAAGCAGTGAGACACGTCGTCCATACAAGACAGTGGTTTTCCCCCTTTTTCATGACGAGACCTACACTACAGTTCCTGGTACCTTTAAAGAGACTTAATCAATAAAATTTGCTGTTTTGTTAGAGCATTGTATTATTGCAAATATAAATATGGGCTAAATCTTATGTTTGTTGCTACAAACACTGTTACGCTAAGTAATGGTTTGTGGGTGATCATACCCAGTTCGCTACAAATCGGTAGTGACAGAGCGGGACTTTATATACTTTTATTTAGGCTACTGAAGGAATGTTATAGTGGTAGCATATGGTCACTGCTTTAATGCTTTGTGCTGCAAATTGTAAACTCTTTTTAAAGGTCATGTGAGTTCTAAGGTACAAAAAAACACCCCCCACTCTTCCTATTGCAACTTAAACCCTTAACAAACTCTGATCAATTCCTGCAAAATAATCTTTACCGTCACCCCTAGTGCAGTTCACCCTAACAGTGATGTCCTAGACTTTCCCCACAAGGTAAGCCTAAGGGTGAAATTTTTTTGACCCCTCTAGACAAAAAATAAGCTAACCCTAAAAACCACCCCCATGCTGCCACAAAAAAATATCCAAGCTAAAAAAAATGGACATCCCCCACAAATTTCAACACCCCCTCCCATGTCAAATTTTAACAAACCCATTATTCTGATTAATGTTAAGATATGAGACAAGGCTTAGGGTTATGTAAGTTAGGTTTTCAAGGGCCACTTTTAGCCACTGGGTTACTACTTGCTCACCACTGGTCTAAGAGCAATAAAGCAATTACATAAAATATCTACTCCAAAGGTCTAGAAGGTTTAAAGTGTTGTTGCCTTAGGCTGATCACATGACTGTCTATCACTGGTATCTTATTTGTGCATGAAGGTTTTAAGACCATGTTTTCTAGAATTCTAGTTTTGGGGGAAATTGCACAGGGAGGTATGAGGGCAGAGCGTATCTCTTGTTGCTTTGTGTGATGTAATTTGGTTAGTTTCACAAAATGGGAGTGGCCTAAAACATTGTGTTGGGATAATGCTGTTTTTAAATAGGAAAGTACAAATGTAGTCTTGACAAAAGTTTTACAGTTAAAGGGCCATAATACCCAAATGTTTAAACACTTGAAAGTGATGCAGTATAGCTGTAAAAAGCTGACTAGAAAATATCACCTGAACATCTCTATGTAAAAAAGAAAGATATTTTACCTCACTAGTTTCTCAGTAGCCACATCCCATTGTAAAGGACTTCTAAGATACAAATCAGTATGTCTGTCCCTGGACAGCGGAAGGAGCGAGCTTTCGTGCACACTCATGTTATTTCCCTATTCAGTGTAAGGAAGTTTACAATGAAATCTCATGAGAGTTAAGTGAAATCTCATGAGATCACAGTAAAAGAGTTCATGACCTCAGCACTGTTGATGCTTATTGGCTGCTGTTCATTTCTTCATTTTTTTTAATTTTTTTTTACCTGCAGCTGGGCAGTAACTGAAGTAAAACTTTTTACACAGAAACTGAAGTAACTGAAGTAAAACTTTTTACACAGAACTTACTCTGCTGAACTGTGGAATTTGTGAGGTAAAATATCTTCTTTTTTACATAGAGATGCTCAGGTGATATTTTACTGTCAGCTTTTTACAGTTATACTGCATCAGTTTCAAGTGATTTAGCATATTAGTATTATGTCCCTTTAAGCAGAAATGTTAATGTGTTTTTAATATCAATCAACAAAAGTTTTTTGTATTTTTTAATTTTAAAAAGTTCTGGGAGTGCCCATTATTTCTATTGTTTTAATATTAAGGGACATTTTAATGAACTCCTAGGTTTAATATTGAAGAAATACACTGTACACACACACACATATATATATTATTATTATTATTTCCCCCAAAAAAACTGTAAACGGAGTAATTATCTCTAGTTTCCATTGTATGAGTTTTGCTACCGCTCTTTTGCAGATACAAGACCTGAATTACATTCAAGACAGAGCAGTGCTGACTTTGGAGTCTCCCTTTACCCCAGGGATCAGCTGCCAATTGAAGCAATTTGTACATAAACGTGCAGTTACTGTGACATTTTAGGAGCACACTTGGACGCAGGGTAGCCACAGCCTTCTAGGCAATTAGTGATGAAAGTAACATTGAATTCTACTATTCTCATTGTGTACAAGTCGGCTTTACCAGTGGCTGATCGCTTCTAGAATAAATCATTGGTAATATGTGTGTGTCATTACAGGGTTGTTGCAGTGTAAAATACTCTGTACAAATACAGATATTAGTGTTGTCCATTTGTTGTAATAAATCAGGTGTTAGACTGAATTGAATGTTGCAAACCACAGCTATGTTTGTAATTTGTTTGAGCAACAAATAAAAAGATGCACTGATTAAACCTTTTGCAAGGCTAAGACACATAACAGTTTAAAGAAATGTTTTAAAAATAAAAGAAAAAACTATTTTTAGACTAAAATATACTATGTTGAGGTTTATAAAACTGAGCTGTTTGGTCTGTGAAGTTCCTTGGGGGCGGGCCTAGTACAAGCCGTGCTTCTTATGCCAAATCAGAACCTAGTCATAGAAAACACCTATTTTCTATTTGAGACCATAATTGTGGCATAGAACATACTTGTGCAACCACTTTTACACGCTTGTCATACTTTGAGGACACAATCAACCTTTTGGGTATGGTTGTTTCATGTGTTTGTAATGTTATGTCATGTTAGTTTATACACAGAACAAGCTCATGGGGTCGATTTTTATCTGTTATGCACCACATAAAGCTTCTTACATGGCTTTAAACTGAAGACTATTTCAATCCATAAAAAAAGCAATAAGCACATGATTTTCCAGTGGCGGTGCACCTTGTTAACAGCATAATAAAGTAAAAATTAAAGGGACAGTCTAGGACAAAATAAACTTTCATAATTCAGATAGAGCATGTAATTTTAAACAATTTTCCAATTTAATTTTATCGCCAATTTTGCTTTGTTCTCTTGGTATTCTTAGTTGAAAGCTTAACCTAGGAGGTTCATATGCTAATTTCTTAGAACTTGAAGCCCACCTCTTTCAGATTGCGTTTTAACAGTTTTTCACCACTAGAGGGTGTTAGTTCACGTATTTCATATAGATAACACTGTGCTCGTGCACAAGAAGTTATCTGGGAGCAGGCACTGATTGGCTAGACTGCAAGTCTGTCAAAAGAACTGAAAAAAGGGGCAGTTTGCAGAGGCTTAGATACAAGTTAAATACAGAGGTTAAAAGTATATTATTATAACTGTGTTGGTTATGCAAAACTGGGAAATGGGTAATAAAGGGATTATCTATCTTTTAAAACAAGAAAAATTCTGGTGTAGACTGTCCCTTTAACCGTTTATTATTTAAACAGAGAATGCCATTTTATCCCCTTAACGACTGACGTACCCTGTATGTTGCACAGTCGCTAGCGCAGCTTTGCTAACAGTGACGAAGCTGCATCTGTACTGTATGCAACACTTCTGGAGGCATAGAGATATAGCGCAGCATTCCTTCTACAACTAAGGAGGTGGTGGGTGTTATTTTTCCATTGAAAACAAAATGCAGCACACAAGGTGTTAATCTGTTCTAAAAACACTTAGACTCTGCTGATACGTTCATTAAACACACTGAAACTTGTACACACTTTAATTGCACGTACATCAGTAGGTTAATTTATGATTGCAATTGTTTAAAAGATTTTGCTCATAAAATTACACAAAACATGGAATTATTTGATATTAAGGGGCCAAATGGACTTGAATGTAACTGTTTCTGCGCGAGCCTTCAAGCTCGCTGGAAACAGGAGTTAAGAAGCAGTGGTCTTAAGACCGCTGCTCCTTAAGTCGTCCGCCACCTCTGAGGCAGCAGACAGCAATCCTCCTGATCATATATGATTGGGTTGATCGACACCTCCTGCTAGCTTAACTGCTTGTGCAATGTTAAAAGCCGACAGCGTATGCTGTTGGCATTTAGCGATGCAGGGCGCCGGGCGGGGTATGATAAATCTAGTCAGTGAGCACTAATACAGCTGTATGAGATGTGTCTGTCAGTCAGTGAGCACTAATACAGCTGTATGAGATGTGTCTGTCAGTCAGTGAGCACTAATACTGCTGTATGAGATGTGTCTGTCAGTCAGTGAGCACTAATACAGCTGTATGAGATGTGTCTGTCAGTCAGTGAGCGCTAATACAGCTGTATGAGATGTGCCTGTTAGTCAGTGAGCTCTAATACAGCTGTATGAGATGTGTCTGTCAGCCAGTGAGCACTAATACAGCTGTATGAGATGTGTCTGTCAGTCAGTGAGCTCTAATACAGCTGTATGAGATGTGTCTGTCAGCCAGTGAGCACTAATACAGCTGTATGAGATGTGCCTGTCAGTCAGTGAGCACTAATACAGCTGTATGAGATGTGTCTGTCAGCCAGTGAGCACTAATACAGCTTTATGAGATGTGTCTGTCAGCCAGTGAGCACTAATACAGCTGTATGAGATGTGCCTGTTAGTCAGTGAGCACTAATACAGCTGTATGAGATGTGTCTGTCAGCCAGTGAGCACTAATACAGCTGTATAAGATGTGTCTGTCAGTCAGTGAGCACTAATACAGCTGTATGAGATGTGTCTGTCAGTCAGTGAGCGCTAATACAGCTGTATGAGATGTGTCTGTCAGTCAGTGAGCACCAATACAGCTGTGTGAGATGTGCCGGTCAACCAGTGAACGCTAATACAGCTGTATATGATGTGTCTGTCAGCCTGTGAGCACTAATACAGCTGTATGAGATGTGTCTGTCAACCAGTGAGCACTAATACAGCTGTATGAGATGTGCATGTCAGTCAGTGAGCACTAATACAGCTGTATGAGATGTGCATGTCAGCCAGTGAGCACTAATACAGCTGTATGAGATGTGTCTGTCAGTCAGTGAGCACCAATACAGCTGTATGAGATGTGCCTGTCAGTCAGTGAGTACTAATACAGCTGTATGAGATGTGCCTGTCAGCCAGTGAGCACTAATACAGCTGTATGAGATGTTCCTGTCAGTCAGTGAGCACTAATACAGCTGTATGTGATGTGTCTGTCAGTCAGTGAGCACTAATACAGCTGTATGAGATGTGCCTGTCAGTCAGTGAGCACTAGTACAGCTGTATGAGATGTGTCTGTCAGCCAGTGAGCACTAATACAGCTGTATGAGATGTGTCTGTCAGTCAGTGAGCACCAATACAGCTGTATGAGATGTCTGTCAGTCAGTGAGCACTAATACAGCTGTATGAGATGTGTCTGTCAGTCAGTGAGCACCAATACAGTTGTATGAGATGTGTCTGTCAGCCAGTGAGCACTAATACAGCTGTATGAGATGTGACTGTCAGTCAGTGAGCACTAATACAGCTGTATGAGATGTGTCTGTCAGTCAGTGAGCACTAATACAGCTGTATGAGATGTGCCTGTCAGTCAGTGAGCACTAATACAGCTGTATGAGATGTGTCTGTCAGCCAGTGAGCACTAATACAGCTGTATGAGATGTGCCTGTCAGTCAGTGAGCACTAATACAGCTGTATGAGATGTGTCTGTCAGCCAGTGAGCACTAATACAGCTGTATGAGATGTGTCTGTCAGTCAGTGAGCACTAATACAGCTGTATGAGATGTGCCTGTCAGCCAGTGAGCACTAATACAGCTGTATGAGATGTGCCTGTCAGTCAGTGAGCACTAATACAGCTGTATGAGATGTACCTGTCAGCCAGTGAGCACTAATACAGCTGTATGAGATGTGCCTGTCAGCCAGTGAGCGCTAATACAGCTGTATGTGATGTGTCTGTCAGACAATGAGCGCTAATACAGCTGTATGAGATGAGCCTGTCAGCCAGTGAGCACTAATACAGCTGTATGAGATGTGCCTGTCAGCCAGTGAGCACTAATACAGCTGTATGAGATGTGCCTGTCAGTCAGTGAGCACTAATACAGCTGTATGAGATGTGACTGTCAGCCAGTGAGCACTAATACAGCTGTATGAGATGTCTGTCAGCCAGTGAGCACTAATACAGCTGTATGAGATGTGTCTGTCAGCCAGTGAGCACTAATACAGCTGTATGAGATGTGTCTGTCAGTCAGTGAGCACTAATACAGCTGTATGAGATGTGTCTGTCAGCCAGTGAGCACTAATACAGCTGTATGAGATGTGTCTGTCAGCCAGTGAGCACTAATACAGCTGTATGAGATGTGCCTGTCAGCCAGTGAGCACTAATACAGCTGTATGAGATGTGTCTGTCAGCCAGTGAGCACTAATACAGCTGTATGAGATGTGACTGTCAGCCAGTGAGCACTAATACAGCTGTATGAGATGTGCCTGTCAGCCAGTGAGCACTAATACAGCTGTATGAGATGTACCTGTCAGTCAGTGAGCACTAATACAGCTGTATGAGATGTACCTGTCAGTCAGTGAGCACTAATACAGCTGTATGAGATGTGCCTGTCAGTCAGTGAGCACTAATACAGCTGTATGAGATGTGTCTGTCAGTCAGTGAGCACTAATACAGCTGTATGAGATGTGTCTGTCAGCCAGTGAGCACTAATACAGCTGTGTGAGATTTGCCTGTCAGCCAGTGATCGCTAATACAGCTGTATGAGATGTGTCTGTCAGCCAGTGAGCACTAATACAGCTGTATGAGATGTGCCTGTCAGTCAGAGAGCACTAATACAGCTGTATGAGATGTGTCTGTCAGTCAGTGAGCACTAATACAGCTGTATGAGATGTGTCTGTCAGTCAGTGAGCACTAATACAGCTGTATGAGATGTGCCTGTCAGTCAGTGAGCACTAATACAGCTGTATGAGATGTGTCTGTCAGCCAGTGAGCACTAATACAGCTGTTGTGTCTGTTAGTCAGTGAGCACTAATACAGCTGTATGAGATGTGCCTGTCAGCCAGTGAGCACTAATACTGCTGTATGAGATGTGTCTGTCAGACAATGAGCACTAATACTGCTGTATGAGATGTGTCTGTCAGCCAGTGAGCGCTAATACAGCTGTATGAGATGTGTCTGTCAGCCAGTGAGCACTAATACAGCTGTATGAGATGTGCCTGTCAGTCAGAGAGCACTAATACAGCTGTATGAGATGTGTCTGTCAGTCAGTGAGCACTAATACAGCTGTATGAGATGTGTCTGTCAGTCAGTGAGCACTAATACAGCTGTATGAGATGTGTCTGTCAGACAGTGAGCACTAATACAGCTGTATGAGATGTGCTTGTCAATCAGTGAGCACTAATACAGCTGTATGAGATGTGCCTGTCAGCCAGTGAGCACTAATACAGCTGTATGAGATGTGCCTGTCAGTCAGTGAGCACTAATATAGCTGTAGGAGATGTGTCTGTCAGTCAGTGAGCACTAATACAGCTGTATGAGATGTGCTTGTCAATCAGTGAGCACTAATACAGCTGTAGGAGATGTATCTGTCAGTCAAGGAGCACTAATACAGCTGTATGAGATGTTTCTGTCAGTCAGTGAGCACTAATACTGCTGTATGAGATGTGTCTGTCAGTCAGTGAGCACTAATACAGCTGTATGAGATGTGTCTGTCAGTCAGTGAGCACTAATACAGCTGTATGAGATGTGTCTGTCAGTCAGTGAGCACTCATACAGCTGTATGAGATGTGTCTGTCAGTCAATGAGCACTAATACAGCTGTATGAGATGTTTCTGTCAGTCAGTGAGCACTAATACAGCTGTATGAGATGTGTCTGTCAGCCAATGAGCGCTTATACAGCTGTATGAGGTGTGACTGTCGGCCAGTGAGCGCTTATACAGCTGTATGAGATGTGTCTGTCAGTCAGTGAGCACTAATACAGCTGTATGAGATGTGTCTGTCAGCCAGTGAGCACTAATACAGCTGTATGATATGTGCCTGTCAGTCAGTGAGCACTAATACAGCTGTATGAGATGTGTCTGCCAGCCAGTGAGCACTAATACTGCTGTATGAGATGTGCCTGTCAGTCAGTGAGCACTAATACAGCTGTATGAGATGTCTGTCAGTCAGTGAGCACTAATACAGCTGTATGAGATGTGTCAGCCAGTGAGCACTAATACAGGTGTATGAGATGTGTCTGTTAGCCAGTGAGCACTAATACAGCTGTATGAGATGTGCCTGTCAGCCAGTGAGCACTAATACAGCTGTATGAGATGTGCCTGTCAGCCAGTGAGCACTAATACAGCTGTATGAGATGTCTCTGTCAGTTAGTGGGCACTAATACAGCTGTATGAGATGTGTCTGCCAGCCAGTGAGCACTAATACTGCTGTATGAGATGTGCCTGTCAGTCAGTGAGCACTGATACAGCTGTATGAGATGTCTGTCAGTCAGTCAGCACTAATACAGCTGTATGAGATGTGTCTGTTAGCCAGTGAGCACTAATACAGGTGTATGAGATGTGCCTGTCAGCCAGTGAGCACTAATACAGCTGTATGAGATGTGCCTGTCAGCCAGTGAGCACTAATACAGCTGTATGAGATGTGCCTGTCAGCCAGTGAGCACCAACACAGCTGTATGAGATGTGCCTGTCAGCCAGTGAGCACTAATACAGCTGTATGAGATGTGCCTGTCAGCCAGTGAGCACTAATACAGCTCTATGAGATGTCTGTCAGTCAGTGAGCACTAATACAGCTGTATGAGATGTGTCTGTCAGCCAGTGAGCACTAATACAGCTGTATGAGATGTGCTTGTCAATCAGTGAGCACTAATACAGCTGTATGAGATGTGCCTGTCAGCCAGTGAGCACTAATACAGCTGTATGAGATGTGCCTGTCAGTCAGTGAGCACTAATATAGCTGTAGGAGATGTGTCTGTCAGTCAGTGAGCACTAATACAGCTGTATGAGATGTGCTTGTCAATCAGTGAGCACTAATACAGCTGTAGGAGATTTATCTGTCAGTCAAGGAGCACTAATACAGCTGTATGAGATGTTTCTGTCAGTCAGTGAGCACTAATACTGCTGTATGAGATGTGTCTGTCAGTCAGTGAGCACTAATACAGCTGTATGAGATGTGTCTGTCAGTCAATGAGCACTAATACAGCTGTATGAGATGTTTCTGTCAGTCAGTGAGCACTAATACAGCTGTATGAGATGTGCCTGTCAGTCAGTGAGCACTAATACAGCTGTATGAGATGTGTCTGTCAGCCAGTGAACACTAATACAGCTGTATGAGATGTGCCTGTCAGTCAGTGAGCACTAATACAGCTGTATGAGATGTGTCTGTCAGCCAGTGAGCACTAATACAGCTGTATGAGATGTGTCTGTCAGTCAGTGAGCACTAATACAGCTGTATAAGATGTGTCTGTCAGTCAGTGAGCACTAATACAGCTGTATGAGATGTGTCTGTCAGTCAGTGAGCGCTAATACAGCTGTATGAGATGTGTCTGTCAGTCAGTGAGCACCAATACAGCTGTGTGAGATGTGCCGGTCAACCAGTGAACGCTAATACAGCTGTATATGATGTGTCTGTCAGCCTGTGAGCACTAATACAGCTGTATGAGATGTGTCTGTCAACCAGTGAGCACTAATACAGCTGTATGAGATGTGCATGTCAGTCAGTGAGCACTAATACAGCTGTATGAGATGTGCATGTCAGCCAGTGAGCACTAATGCAGCTGTATGAGATGTGTCTGTCAGTCAGTGAGCACCAATACAGCTGTATGAGATGTGCCTGTCAGTCAGTGAGCACTAATACAGCTGTATGAGGTGTGCCTGTCAGCCAGTGAGCACTAATACAGCTGTATGAGATGTTCCTGTCAGTCAGTGAGCACTAATACAGCTGTATGTGATGTGTCTGTCAGTCAGTGAGCACTAATACAGCTGTATGAGATGTGCCTGTCAGTCAGTGAGCACTAGTACAGCTGTATGAGATGTGTCTGTCAGCCAGTGAGCACTAATACAGCTGTATGAGATGTGTCTGTCAGTCAGTGAGCACCAATACAGCTGTATGAGATGTCTGTCAGTCAGTGAGCACTAATACAGCTGTATGAGATGTGTCTGTCAGTCAGTGAGCACCAATACAGTTGTATGAGATGAGTCTGTCAGCCAGTGAGCACTAATACAGCTGTATGAGATGTGACTGTCAGTCAGTGAGCACTAATACAGCTGTATGAGATGTGTCTGTCAGTCAGTGAGCACTAATACAGCTGTATGAGATGTGCCTGTCAGTCAGTGAGCACTAATACAGCTGTATGAGATGTGTCTGTCAGCCAGTGAACACTAATACAGCTGTATGAGATGTGCCTGTCAGTCAGTGAGCACTAATACAGCTGTATGAGATGTGTCTGTCAGCCAGTGAGCACTAATACAGCTGTATGAGATGTGTCTGTCAGTCAGTGAGCACTTATACAGCTGTATGAGATGTGCCTGTCAGCCAGTGAGCACTAATACAGCTGTATGAGATGTGCCTGTCAGTCAGTGAGCACTAATACAGCTGTATGAGATGTACCTGTCAGCCAGTGAGCACTAATACAGCTGTATGAGATGTGCCTGTCAGCCAGTGAGCGCTAATACAGCTGTATGTGATGTGTCTGTCAGACAATGAGCACTAATACAGCTGTATGAGATGAGCCTGTCAGCCAGTGAGCACTAATACAGCTGTATGAGATGTGCCTGTCAGCCAGTGAGCACTAATACAGCTGTATGAGATGTGCCTGTCAGTCAGTGAGCACTAATACAGCTGTATGAGATGTGACTGTCAGCCAGTGAGCACTAATACAGCTGTATGAGATGTCTGTCAGCCAGTGAGCACTAATACAGCTGTATGAGATGTGTCTGTCAGCCAGTGAGCACTATTACAGCTGTATGAGATGTGTCTGTCAGTCAGTGAGCACTAATACAGCTGTATGAGATGTGTCTGTCAGCCAGTGAGCACTAATACAGCTGTATGAGATGTGTCTGTCAGCCAGTGAGCACTAATACAGCTGTATGAGATGTGCCTGTCAGCCAGTGAGCACTAATACAGCTGTATGAGATGTGTCTGTCAGCCAGTGAGCACTAATACAGCTGTATGAGATGTGACTGTCAGCCAGTGAGCACTAATACAGCTGTATGAGATGTGCCTGTCAGCCAGTGAGCACTAATACAGCTGTATGAGATGTGCCTGTCAGTCAGTGAGCACTAATACAGCTGTATGAGATGTACCTGTCAGTCAGTGAGCACTAATACAGCTGTATGAGATGTGCCTGTCAGTCAGTGAGCACTAATACAGCTGTATGAGATGTGTCTGTCAGTCAGTGAGCACTAATACAGCTGTATGAGATGTGTCTGTCAGCCAGTGAGCACTAATACAGCTGTGTGAGATTTGCCTGTCAGCCAGTGATCGCTAATACAGCTGTATGAGATGTGTCTGTCAGCCAGTGAGCACTAATACAGCTGTATGAGATGTGCCTGTCAGTCAGAGAGCACTAATACAGCTGTATGAGATGTGTCTGTCAGTCAGTGAGCACTAATACAGCTGTATGAGATGTGTCTGTCAGTCAGTGAGCACTAATACAGCTGTATGAGATGTGCCTGTCCGTCAGTGAGCACTAATACAGCTGTATGAGATGTGTCTGTCAGCCAGTGAGCACTAATACAGCTGTTGTGTCTGTTAGTCAGTGAGCACTAATACAGCTGTATGAGATGTGCCTGTCAGCCAGTGAGCACTAATACTGCTGTATGAGATGTGTCTGTCAGACAATGAGCACTAATACTGCTGTATGAGATGTGTCTGTCAGCCAGTGAGCGCTAATACAGCTGTATGAGATGTGTCTGTCAGCCAGTGAGCACTAATACAGCTGTATGAGATGTGCCTGTCAGTCAGAGAGCACTAATACAGCTGTATGAGATGTGTCTGTCAGTCAGTGAGCACTAATACAGCTGTATGAGATGTGTCTGTCAGTCAGTGAGCACTAATACAGCTGTATGAGATGTGTCTGTCAGCCAGTGAGCACTAATACAGCTGTATGAGATGTGCTTGTCAATCAGTGAGCACTAATACAGCTGTATGAGATGTGCCTGTCAGCCAGTGAGCACTAATACAGCTGTATGAGATGTGCCTGTCAGTCAGTGAGCACTAATATAGCTGTAGGAGATGTGTCTGTCAGTCAGTGAGCACTAATACAGCTGTATGAGATGTGCTTGTCAATCAGTGAGCACTAATACAGCTGTAGGAGATGTATCTGTCAGTCAAGGAGCACTAATACAGCTGTATGACATGTTTCTGTCAGTCAGTGAGCACTAATACTGCTGTATGAGATGTGTCTGTCAGTCAGTGAGCACTAATACAGCTGTATGAGATGTGTCTGTCAGTCAGTGAGCACTAATACAGCTGTATGAGATGTGTCTGTCAGTCAGTGAGCACTCATACAGCTGTATGAGATGTGTCTGTCAGTCAATGAGCACTAATACAGCTGTATGAGATGTTTCTGTCAGTCAGTGAGCACTAATACAGCTGTATGAGATGTGTCTGTCAGCCAATGAGCGCTTATACAGCTGTATGAGGTGTGACTGTCGGCCAGTGAGCGCTTATACAGCTGTATGAGATGTGTCTGTCAGTCAGTGAGCACTAATACAGCTGTATGAGATGTGTCTGTCAGCCAGTGAGCACTAATACAGCTGTATGATATGTGCCTGTCAGTCAGTGAGCACTAATACAGCTGTATGAGATGTGTCTGCCAGCCAGTGAGCACTAATACTGCTGTATGAGATGTGCCTGTCAGTCAGTGAGCACTAATACAGCTGTATGAGATGTCTGTCAGTCAGTGAGCACTAATACAGCTGTATGAGATGTGTCAGCCAGTGAGCACTAATACAGGTGTATGAGATGTGTCTGTTAGCCAGTGAGCACTAATACAGGTGTATGAGATGTGCCTGTCAGCCAGTGAGCACTAATACAGCTGTATGAGATGTGCCTGTCAGCCAGTGAGCACTAATACAGCTGTATGAGATGTCTCTGTCAGTTAGTGGGCACTAATACAGCTGTATGAGATGTGTCTGCCAGCCAGTGAGCACTAATACTGCTGTATGAGATGTGCCTGTCAGTCAGTGAGCACTGATACAGCTGTATGAGATGTCTGTCAGTCAGTCAGCACTAATACAGCTGTATGAGATGTGTCTGTTAGCCAGTGAGCACTAATACAGGTGTATGAGATGTGCCTGTCAGCCAGTGAGCACTAATACAGCTGTATGAGATGTGCCTGTCAGCCAGTGAGCACTAATACAGCTGTATGAGATGTGCCTGTCAGCCAGTGAGCACCAACACAGCTGTATGAGATGTGCCTGTCAGCCAGTGAGCACTAATACAGCTGTATGAGATGTGCCTGTCAGCCAGTGAGCACTAATACAGCTCTATGAGATGTCTGTCAGTCAGTGAGCACTAATACAGCTGTATGAGATGTGTCTGTCAGCCAGTGAGCACTAATACAGCTGTATGAGATGTGCTTGTCAATCAGTGAGCACTAATACAGCTGTATGAGATGTGCCTGTCAGCCAGTGAGCACTAATACAGCTGTATGAGATGTGCCTGTCAGTCAGTGAGCACTAATATAGCTGTAGGAGATGTGTCTGTCAGTCAGTGAGCACTAATACAGCTGTATGAGATGTGCTTGTCAATCAGTGAGCACTAATACAGCTGTAGGAGATTTATCTGTCAGTCAAGGAGCACTAATACAGCTGTATGAGATGTTTCTGTCAGTCAGTGAGCACTAATACTGCTGTATGAGATGTGTCTGTCAGTCAGTGAGCACTAATACAGCTGTATGAGATGTGTCTGTCAGTCAATGAGCACTAATACAGCTGTATGAGATGTTTCTGTCAGTCAGTGAGCACTAATACAGCTGTATGAGATGTGCCTGTCAGTCAGTGAGCACTAATACAGCTGTATGAGATGTGTCTGTCAGCCAGTGAACACTAATACAGCTGTATGAGATGTGCCTGTCAGTCAGTGAGCACTAATACAGCTGTATGAGATGTGTCTGTCAGCCAGTGAGCACTAATACAGCTGTATGAGATGTGTCTGTCAGTCAGTGAGCACTAATACAGCTGTATAAGATGTGTCTGTCAGTCAGTGAGCACTAATACAGCTGTATGAGATGTGTCTGTCAGTCAGTGAGCGCTAATACAGCTGTATGAGATGTGTCTGTCAGTCAGTGAGCACCAATACAGCTGTGTGAGATGTGCCGGTCAACCAGTGAACGCTAATACAGCTGTATATGATGTGTCTGTCAGCCTGTGAGCACTAATACAGCTGTATGAGATGTGTCTGTCAACCAGTGAGCACTAATACAGCTGTATGAGATGTGCATGTCAGTCAGTGAGCACTAATACAGCTGTATGAGATGTGCATGTCAGCCAGTGAGCACTAATACAGCTGTATGAGATGTGTCTGTCAGTCAGTGAGCACCAATACAGCTGTATGAGATGTGCCTGTCAGTCAGTGAGTACTAATACAGCTGTATGAGATGTGCCTGTCAGCCAGTGAGCACTAATACAGCTGTATGAGATGTTCCTGTCAGTCAGTGAGCACTAATACAGCTGTATGTGATGTGTCTGTCAGTCAGTGAGCACTAATACAGCTGTATGAGATGTGCCTGTCAGTCAGTGAGCACTAGTACAGCTGTATGAGATGTGTCTGTCAGCCAGTGAGCACTAATACAGCTGTATGAGATGTGTCTGTCAGTCAGTGAGCACCAATACAGCTGTATGAGATGTCTGTCAGTCAGTGAGCACTAATACAGCTGTATGAGATGTGTCTGTCAGTCAGTGAGCACCAATACAGTTGTATGAGATGAGTCTGTCAGCCAGTGAGCACTAATACAGCTGTATGAGATGTGACTGTCAGTCAGTGAGCACTAATACAGCTGTATGAGATGTGTCTGTCAGTCAGTGAGCACTAATACAGCTGTATGAGATGTGCCTGTCAGTCAGTGAGCACTAATACAGCTGTATGAGATGTGTCTGTCAGCCAGTGAACACTAATACAGCTGTATGAGATGTGCCTGTCAGTCAGTGAGCACTAATACAGCTGTATGAGATGTGTCTGTCAGCCAGTGAGCACTAATACAGCTGTATGAGATGTGTCTGTCAGTCAGTGAGCACTTATACAGCTGTATGAGATGTGCCTGTCAGCCAGTGAGCACTAATACAGCTGTATGAGATGTGCCTGTCAGTCAGTGAGCACTAATACAGCTGTATGAGATGTACCTGTCAGCCAGTGAGCACTAATACAGCTGTATGAGATGTGCCTGTCAGCCAGTGAGCGCTAATACAGCTGTATGTGATGTGTCTGTCAGACAATGAGCACTAATACAGCTGTATGAGATGAGCCTGTCAGCCAGTGAGCACTAATACAGCTGTATGAGATGTGCCTGTCAGCCAGTGAGCACTAATACAGCTGTATGAGATGTGCCTGTCAGTCAGTGAGCACTAATACAGCTGTATGAGATGTGACTGTCAGCCAGTGAGCACTAATACAGCTGTATGAGATGTCTGTCAGCCAGTGAGCACTAATACAGCTGTATGAGATGTGTCTGTCAGCCAGTGAGCACTATTACAGCTGTATGAGATGTGTCTGTCAGTCAGTGAGCACTAATACAGCTGTATGAGATGTGTCTGTCAGCCAGTGAGCACTAATACAGCTGTATGAGATGTGTCTGTCAGCCAGTGAGCACTAATACAGCTGTATGAGATGTGCCTGTCAGCCAGTGAGCACTAATACCGCTGTATGAGATGTGTCTGTCAGCCAGTGAGCACTAATACAGCTGTATGAGATGTGACTGTCAGCCAGTGAGCACTAATACAGCTGTATGAGATGTGCCTGTCAGCCAGTGAGCACTAATACAGCTGTATGAGATGTACCTGTCAGTCAGTGAGCACTAATACAGCTGTATGAGATGTACCTGTCAGTCAGTGAGCACTAATACAGCTGTATGAGATGTGCCTGTCAGTCAGTGAGCACTAATACAGCTGTATGAGATGTGTCTGTCAGTCAGTGAGCACTAATACAGCTGTATGAGATGTGTCTGTCAGCCAGTGAGCACTAATACAGCTGTGTGAGATGTGCCTGTCAGCCAGTGATCGCTAATACAGCTGTATGAGATGTGTCTGTCAGCCAGTGAGCACTAATACAGCTGTATGAGATGTGCCTGTCAGTCAGAGAGCACTAATACAGCTGTATGAGATGTGTCTGTCAGTCAGTGAGCACTAATACAGCTGTATGAGATGTGCCTGTCCGTCAGTGAGCACTAATACAGCTGTATGAGATGTGTCTGTCAGCCAGTGAGCACTAATACAGCTGTTGTGTCTGTTAGTCAGTGAGCACTAATACAGCTGTATGAGATGTGCCTGTCAGCCAGTGAGCACTAATACTGCTGTATGAGATGTGTCTGTCAGACAATGAGCACTAATACTGCTGTATGAGATGTGTCTGTCAGCCAGTGAGCGCTAATACAGCTGTATGAGATGTGTCTGTCAGCCAGTGAGCACTAATACAGCTGTATGAGATGTGCCTGTCAGTCAGAGAGCACTAATACAGCTGTATGAGATGTGTCTGTCAGTCAGTGAGCACTAATACAGCTGTATGAGATGTGTCTGTCAGTCAGTGAGCACTAATACAGCTGTATGAGATGTGTCTGTCAGCCAGTGAGCACTAATACAGCTGTATGAGATGTGCTTGTCAATCAGTGAGCACTAATACAGCTGTATGAGATGTGCCTGTCAGCCAGTGAGCACTAATACAGCTGTATGAGATGTGCCTGTCAGTCAGTGAGCACTAATATAGCTGTAGGAGATGTGTCTGTCAGTCAGTGAGCACTAATACAGCTGTATGAGATGTGCTTGTCAATCAGTGAGCACTAATACAGCTGTAGGAGATGTATCTGTCAGTCAAGGAGCACTAATACAGCTGTATGAGATGTTTCTGTCAGTCAGTGAGCACTAATACTGCTGTATGAGATGTGTCTGTCAGTCAGTGAGCACTAATACAGCTGTATGAGATGTGTCTGTCAGTCAGTGAGCACTAATACAGCTGTATGAGATGTGTCTGTCAGTCAGTGAGCACTCATACAGCTGTATGAGATGTGTCTGTCAGTCAATGAGCACTAATACAGCTGTATGAGATGTTTCTGTCAGTCAGTGAGCACTAATACAGCTGTATGAGATGTGTCTGTCAGCCAATGAGCGCTTATACAGCTGTATGAGGTGTGACTGTCGGCCAGTGAGCGCTTATACAGCTGTATGAGATGTGTCTGTCAGTCAGTGAGCACTAATACAGCTGTATGAGATGTGTCTGTCAGCCAGTGAGCACTAATACAGCTGTATGATATGTGCCTGTCAGTCAGTGAGCACTAATACAGCTGTATGAGATGTGTCTGCCAGCCAGTGAGCACTAATACTGCTGTATGAGATGTGCCTGTCAGTCAGTGAGCACTAATACAGCTGTATGAGATGTCTGTCAGTCAGTGAGCACTAATACAGCTGTATGAGATGTGTCAGCCAGTGAGCACTAATACAGGTGTATGAGATGTGTCTGTTAGCCAGTGAGCACTAATACAGGTGTATGAGATGTGCCTGTCAGCCAGTGAGCACTAATACAGCTGTATGAGATGTGCCTGTCAGCCAGTGAGCACTAATACAGCTGTATGAGATGTCTCTGTCAGTTAGTGGGCACTAATACAGCTGTATGAGATGTGTCTGCCAGCCAGTGAGCACTAATACTGCTGTATGAGATGTGCCTGTCAGTCAGTGAGCACTGATACAGCTGTATGAGATGTCTGTCAGTCAGTCAGCACTAATACAGCTGTATGAGATGTGTCTGTTAGCCAGTGAGCACTAATACAGGTGTATGAGATGTGCCTGTCAGCCAGTGAGCACTAATACAGCTGTATGAGATGTGCCTGTCAGCCAGTGAGCACTAATACAGCTGTATGAGATGTGCCTGTCAGCCAGTGAGCACCAACACAGCTGTATGAGATGTGCCTGTCAGCCAGTGAGCACTAATACAGCTGTATGAGATGTGCCTGTCAGCCAGTGAGCACTAATACAGCTGTATGAGATGTGTCTGTCAGCCAGTGAGCACTATTACAGCTGTATGAGATGTGTCTGTCAGTCAGTGAGCACTAATACAGCTGTATGAGATGTGTCTGTCAGCCAGTGAGCACTAATACAGCTGTATGAGATGTGTCTGTCAGCCAGTGAGCACTAATACAGCTGTATGAGATGTGCCTGTCAGCCAGTGAGCACTAATACCGCTGTATGAGATGTGTCTGTCAGCCAGTGAGCACTAATACAGCTGTATGAGATGTGACTGTCAGCCAGTGAGCACTAATACAGCTGTATGAGATGTGCCTGTCAGCCAGTGAGCACTAATACAGCTGTATGAGATGTACCTGTCAGTCAGTGAGCACTAATACAGCTGTATGAGATGTACCTGTCAGTCAGTGAGCACTAATACAGCTGTATGAGATGTGCCTGTCAGTCAGTGAGCACTAATACAGCTGTATGAGATGTGTCTGTCAGTCAGTGAGCACTAATACAGCTGTATGAGATGTGTCTGTCAGCCAGTGAGCACTAATACAGCTGTGTGAGATTTGCCTGTCAGCCAGTGATCGCTAATACAGCTGTATGAGATGTGTCTGTCAGCCAGTGAGCACTAATACAGCTGTATGAGATGTGCCTGTCAGTCAGAGAGCACTAATACAGCTGTATGAGATGTGTCTGTCAGTCAGTGAGCACTAATACAGCTGTATGAGATGTGCCTGTCCGTCAGTGAGCACTAATACAGCTGTATGAGATGTGTCTGTCAGCCAGTGAGCACTAATACAGCTGTTGTGTCTGTTAGTCAGTGAGCACTAATACAGCTGTATGAGATGTGCCTGTCAGCCAGTGAGCACTAATACTGCTGTATGAGATGTGTCTGTCAGACAATGAGCACTAATACTGCTGTATGAGATGTGTCTGTCAGCCAGTGAGCGCTAATACAGCTGTATGAGATGTGTCTGTCAGCCAGTGAGCACTAATACAGCTGTATGAGATGTGCCTGTCAGTCAGAGAGCACTAATACAGCTGTATGAGATGTGTCTGTCAGTCAGTGAGCACTAATACAGCTGTATGAGATGTGTCTGTCAGTCAGTGAGCACTAATACAGCTGTATGAGATGTGTCTGTCAGCCAGTGAGCACTAATACAGCTGTATGAGATGTGCTTGTCAGTCAGTGAGCACTAATACAGCTGTATGAGATGTGCCTGTCAGCCAGTGAGCACTAATACAGCTGTATGAGATGTGCCTGTCAGTCAGTGAGCACTAATATAGCTGTAGGAGATGTGTCTGTCAGTCAGTGAGCACTAATACAGCTGTATGAGATGTGCTTGTCAATCAGTGAGCACTAATACAGCTGTAGGAGATGTATCTGTCAGTCAAGGAGCACTAATACAGCTGTATGAGATGTTTCTGTCAGTCAGTGAGCACTAATACTGCTGTATGAGATGTGTCTGTCAGTCAGTGAGCACTAATACAGCTGTATGAGATGTGTCTGTCAGTCAGTGAGCACTAATACAGCTGTATGAGATGTGTCTGTCAGTCAGTGAGCACTCATACAGCTGTATGAGATGTGTCTGTCAGTCAATGAGCACTAATACAGCTGTATGAGATGTTTCTGTCAGTCAGTGAGCACTAATACAGCTGTATGAGATGTGTCTGTCAGCCAATGAGCGCTTATACAGCTGTATGAGGTGTGACTGTCGGCCAGTGAGCGCTTATACAGCTGTATGAGATGTGTCTGTCAGTCAGTGAGCACTAATACAGCTGTATGAGATGTGTCTGTCAGCCAGTGAGCACTAATACAGCTGTATGATATGTGCCTGTCAGTCAGTGAGCACTAATACAGCTGTATGAGATGTGTCTGCCAGCCAGTGAGCACTAATACTGCTGTATGAGATGTGCCTGTCAGTCAGTGAGCACTAATACAGCTGTATGAGATGTCTGTCAGTCAGTGAGCACTAATACAGCTGTATGAGATGTGTCAGCCAGTGAGCACTAATACAGGTGTATGAGATGTGTCTGTTAGCCAGTGAGCACTAATACAGGTGTATGAGATGTGCCTGTCAGCCAGTGAGCACTAATACAGCTGTATGAGATGTGCCTGTCAGCCAGTGAGCACTAATACAGCTGTATGAGATGTCTCTGTCAGTTAGTGGGCACTAATACAGCTGTATGAGATGTGTCTGCCAGCCAGTGAGCACTAATACTGCTGTATGAGATGTGCCTGTCAGTCAGTGAGCACTGATACAGCTGTATGAGATGTCTGTCAGTCAGTCAGCACTAATACAGCTGTATGAGATGTGTCTGTTAGCCAGTGAGCACTAATACAGGTGTATGAGATGTGCCTGTCAGCCAGTGATCACTAATACAGCTGTATGAGATGTGCCTGTCAGCCAGTGAGCACTAATACAGCTGTATGAGATGTGCCTGTCAGCCAGTGAGCACCAACACAGCTGTATGAGATGTGCCTGTCAGCCAGTGAGCACTAATACAGCTGTATGAGATGTGCCTGTCAGCCAGTGAGCACTAATACAGCTCTATGAGATGTCTGTCAGTCAGTGAGCACTAATACAGCTGTATGAGATGTGTCTGTCAGCCAGTGAGCACTAATACAGCTGTATGAGATGTGCTTGTCAATCAGTGAGCACTAATACAGCTGTATGAGATGTGCCTGTCAGCCAGTGAGCACTAATACAGCTGTATGAGATGTGCCTGTCAGTCAGTGAGCACTAATATAGCTGTAGGAGATGTGTCTGTCAGTCAGTGAGCACTAATACAGCTGTATGAGATGTGCTTGTCAATCAGTGAGCACTAATACAGCTGTAGGAGATGTATCTGTCAGTCAAGGAGCACTAATACAGCTGTATGAGATGTTTCTGTCAGTCAGTGAGCACTAATACTGCTGTATGAGATGTGTCTGTCAGTCAGTGAGCACTAATACAGCTGTATGAGATGTGTCTGTCAGTCAATGAGCACTAATACAGCTGTATGAGATGTTTCTGTCAGTCAGTGAGCACTAATACAGCTGTATGAGATGTGCCTGTCAGTCAGTGAGCACCAACACAGCTGTATGAGATGTGCCTGTCAGCCAGTGAGCACTAATACAGCTGTATGAGATGTGCCTGTCAGCCAGTGAGCACTAATACAGCTCTATGAGATGTGTCTGTCAGACAATGAGCACTAATACTGCTGTATGAGATGTGTCTGTCAGCCAGTGAGCGCTAATACAGCTGTATGAGATGTGTCTGTCAGCCAGTGAGCACTAATACAGCTGTATGAGATGTGCCTGTCAGTCAGAGAGCACTAATACAGCTGTATGAGATGTGTCTGTCAGTCAGTGAGCACTAATACTGCTGTATGAGATGTGTCTGTCAGTCAGTGAGCACTAATACAGCTGTATGAGATGTGTCTGTCAACCAGTGAGCACTAATACAGCTGTATGAGATGTGCCTGTCAGTCAGAGAGCACTAATACAGCTGTATGAGATGTGTCTGTCAGTCAGTGAGCACTAATACAGCTGTATGAGATGTGTCTGTCAGTCAGTGAGCACTAATACAGCTGTATGAGATGTGTCTGTCAACCAGTGAGCACTAATACAGCTGTATGAGATGTGCTTGTCAATCAGTGAGCACTAATACAGCTGTATGAGATGTGTCTGTCAGTCAGTGAGCACTAATACAGCTGTATGAGATGTGCCTGTCAGTCAGTGAGCACTAATATAGCTGTAGGAGATGTGTCTGTCAGTCAGTGAGTACTAATACAGCTGTATGAGATGTGCTTGTCAATCAGTGAGCACTAATACAGCTGTAGGAGATGTATCTGTCAGTCAAGGAGCACTAATACAGCTGTATGAGATGTTTCTGTCAGTCAGTGAGCACTAATACTGCTGTATGAGATGTGTCTGTCAGTCAGTGAGCACTAATACAGCTGTATGAGATGTGTCTGTTAGTCAGTGAGCACTCATACAGCTGTATGAGATGTGTCTGTCAGTCAATGAGCACTAATACAGCTGTATGAGATGTTTCTGTCAGTCAGTGAGCACTAATACAGCTGTATGAGATGTGTCTGTCAGCCAGTGAGCACTAATACAGCTGTATGATATGTGCCTGTCAGCCAGTGAGCGCTTATACAGCTGTATGAGATGTGTCTGTCAGCCAGTGAGCACTAATACAGCTGTATGATATATGCCTGTCAGTCAGTGAGCACTAATACAGCTGTATGATATGTGCCTGTCAGTCAGTGAGCACTAATACAGGTGTATGAGATGTGTCTGTCAGCCAGTGATCACTAATACAGGTGTATGAGATGTGTCTGTTAGCCAGTGAGCACTAATACAGGTGTATGAGATGTGCCTGTCAGCCAGTGAGCACTAATACAGCTGTATGAGATGTGCCTGTCAGCCAGTGAGCACTAATACAGCTGTATGAGATGTGTCTGTCAGTTAGTGGGCACTAATACAGCTGTATGAGATGTGTCTGCCAGCCAGTGAGCACTAATACAACTGTATGAGATGTGTCAGTCAGTCAGTGAGCACTAATACAGCTGTATGTGATGTGTCAGTCAGCCAGTGAGCACTAATACAGCTGTATGAGATGTGTCTGTCAGCCTGTGAGCACTAATACAGCTGTATGAGATGTGTCTGTCAGCCAGTGAGCACTAATACAGCTGTATGAGATGTGTCTGTCAGTCAGTGAGCACTAATACAGCTTTATGAGATGTGTCTGTCAGCCAGTGAGCGCTAATACAGCTGTATTAGATGTGTCTGTCAGCCAGTGAGCACTAATACAGCTGTATGAGATGTGCCTGTCAGCCAGTGAGCACTAATACAGCTGTAGGAGATGTGCCTGTCCGTCAGTCAGCACTAATACAGCTGTATGAGATGTACCTGTCAGTCAGTGAGCACTAATACAGCTGTATGTGATGTACCTGTCAGTCAGTGAGCACTAATACAGGTGTATGAGATGTGCCTGTCAGTCAGTGAGGGCTAATAGAGCTGTATGAGATGTGCCTGTCAGCCAGTGAGCACTAATACAGCTGTATGAGATGTACCTGTCAGTCAGTGAGGGCTAATACAGCTGTATGAGGTGTGCCTGTCAGTCAGTGAGCACTAATACAGGTGTATGAGGTGTGCCTGTCAGTCAGTGAGCACTAATACAGCTGTATGAGGTGTGCCTGTCAGTCAGTGAGGGCTAATAGAGCTGTATGAGATGTGCCTGTCAGCCAGTGAGCACTAATACACTGTATGAGATGAGTCTGTCAGCCAGTGAGCGCTAATTCAGCTGTTTGAGATGTGCCTGACAGCCAGTGAGCATTAATACAGCTGTATGAGATGTTCCTGTCAGCCAGTGAGCACTAATACAGCTGTATGAGATGAGTCTGTCAGCCAGTGAGCACTAATACAGCTGTATGAGATGTGCCTGTCAGCCAGTGAGCACTAATACATCTGTATGAGATGTGCCTGTCAGCCAGTGAGCACTAATACAGCTGTATGAGATGAGTCTGTCAGCCAGTGAGCACTAATACAGCTGTATGAGATGTGCCTGTTAGCCAGTGAGCACTAATACAGCTGTATGAGATGTGCCTGTCAGCCAGTGAGTACTAATACAGCTGTATATGATGTGTCTGTCAGTCAGTGAGCACTTATACAGCTGTATGAGATGTGCCTGTCAGTCAGTGAGCACTAATACAGCTGTATGAGATGTGTCTGTCAGCCAGTGAGCACTAATACAGCTGTATGAGATGTGTCTGTCAGTCAGTGAGCACTAATACAGCTGTATGAGATGTGTCTGTCAGCCAGTGAGGACTAATACAGCTGTATGAGATGTGCCTGTCAGCCAGTGAGCGCCAATACAGCTGTATGAGATGTGCCTGTCAGCCAGTGAGCACTAATACAGCTGTAGGAGATGTGCCTGTCCGTCAGTCAGCACTAATACAGCTGTATGAGATGTGCCTGTCAGCCAGTGAGCACTAATACAGCTGTATGAGATGTGCCTGTCAGTCAGTGAGCACTAATACAGCTGTATGAGATGTGTCTGTCAGCCAGTGAGCACTAATACAGCTGTATGAGATGTGTCTGTCAGCCAGTGAGCACTAATACAGCTGTATGAGATGTGTCTGTCAGCCAGTGAGCACTAATACACTGTATGAGATGTGCCTGTCAGTCAGTGAGCACTAATACAGCTGTATGAGATGTGTCTGTCTGCCAGTGAGCACTAATACAGCTGTATGAGATGTGCCTGTCAGTCAGTGAGCACTAGTACAGCTGTATGAGATGTGTCTGTCATCCAGTTAGCACTAATACAGCTGTATGAGATGTGCCTGTCAGTCAGTGAGCACTAATACAGCTGTATGAGATGTGTCTGTCTGCCAGTGAGCACTAATACAGCTGTATGAGATGTGCCTGTCAGTCAGTGAGCACTAATACAGCTGTATGAGATGTGTCTGTCAGCCAGTGAGCACTAATACAGCTGTATGAGGTGTGTCTGTCAGCCAGTGAGCACTAATACAGCTGTATGAGATGTGCCTGTCAGCCAGTGAGCACTAATACATCTGTATGAGATGTGCCTGTCAGCCAGTGAGCACTAATACAGCTGTATGAGATGAGTCTGTCAGCCAGTGAGCACTAATACAGCTGTATGAGATGTGCCTGTCAGCCAGTGAGCACTAATACAGCTGTATGAGATGTGCCTGTCCGCCAGTGAGCACTAATACAGCTGTATGAGATGTGTCTGTCAGTCAGTGAGCACTAATACAGCTGTATGAGATGTGCCTGTCAGTCAGTGAGCACTAATACAGCTGTATGAGATGTGCCTGTCAGTCAGTGAGCACTAATACAGCTGTATGAGATGTCTGTCAGTCAGTGAGGACTAATACAACTGTATGAGATGTACCTGTCAGCCAGTGAGCACTTATACAGCTGTATGAGATGTGTCTGTCAGCCAGTGAGCACTAATACAGCTGTATGAGATGTGTCTGTCAGCCAGTGAGCACTTATACAGCTGTATGAGATGTGCCTGTCAGTCAGTGAGCACTAATACAGCTGTATGAGATGTGTCTGTCAGCCAGTGAGGACTAATACAGCTGTATGAGATGGGCCTGTCAGCCAGTGAGCGCTAATACAGCTGTATGAGATGTGCCTGTCAGCCAGTGAGCACTAATACAGCTGTAGGAGATGTGCCTGTCCGTCAGTCAGCACTAATACAGCTGTATGAGATGTGCCTGTCCGTCAGTCAGCGCTAATACAGCTGTATGAGATGTGCCTGTCAGCCAGTGAGCACTAATACAGCTGTATGAGATGTTTCTGTCAGCCAGTGAGGACTAATACAGCTGTATGAGATGTGCCTGTCAGCCAGTGAGCGCTAATACAGCTGTATGAGATGTGCCTGTCAGCCAGTGAGCACTAATACAGCTGTAGGAGATGTGCCTGTCCATCAGTCAGCACTAATACAGCTGTATGAGATGTGCCTGTCCGTCAGTCAGCGCTAATACAGCTGTATGAGAAGTTCCTGTCAGCCAGAGAGCACTAATACAGCTATATGAGATGTGCCTGTCAGCCAGTGAGCACTAATACAGCTGTATGAGATGTGCCTGTCAGCCAGTGAGCACTAATACAGCTGTATGTGATGTGCCTGTCAGCCAGTGAGCACTAATACACTGTATCAGATGTGCCTGTCAGCCAGTGAGCACTAATACAGCTGTATGAGATGTACCTGTCAGTCAGTGAGGGCTAATACAGCTGTATGAGGTGTGCCTGTAAGTCAGTGAGCACTAATACAGCTGTATGAGATGTATCTGTCAGTCAGTGAGCACTAATACAGCTGTATGAGATGTGCCTGTCAGTCAGTGAGCACTAATACAGCTGTATGAGATGTGTCTGTCAGCCAGTGAGCACTAATACAGCTCTATGAGATGTGTCTGTCAGTCAGTGAGCGCTAATACAGCTGTATGAGATGTGCCTGTCAGTCAGTGAGCGCTAATACAGCTGTATGAGATGTGTCTGTCAACCAGTGAGCACTAATACAGCTCTATGAGATGTGTCTGTCAGCCAGTGAGCACTAATACAGCTCTATGAGATGTGTCTGTCAGTCAGTGAGCGCTAATACAGCTGTATGAGATGTGCCTGTCAGTCAGTGAGCGCTAATACAGCTGTATGAGATGTGCCTGTTAGTCAGTGAGCACTAATATAGCTGTATGAGATGTTTCTGTCAGTCAGTGAGCACTAATACAGCTCTATGAGATGTGTCTGTCAGTCAGTGAGCGCTAATACAGCTCTATGAGATGTGTCTGTCAGCCAGTGAGCACTAATACAGCTGTATGAGATGTGTCTGTCAGCCAGTGAGCTCTAATACAGCTGTATGAGATGTACCTGTCAGTCAGTGAGCACTAATACAGCTGTTTGAGATGTGCCTGACAGCCAGTGAGCATTAATACAGCTGTATGAGATGTGCCTGTTAGTCAGTGAGCACTAATACAGCTGTATGAGATGTGACTGTCAGTCAGTGAGCACTAATACAGCTGTATGAGATGTGACTGTCAGTCAGTGAGCACTAATACAGCTGTATGAGATGTGTCTGTCAGGCAGTGAGCACTAATACAGCTGTATGAGATGTACCTGTCAGTCAGTGAGCTCTAATACAGCTGTATGAGATGTGCCTGTCAGACAATGAGCATTAATACAGCTGTATGATATGTGCCTGTCAGACAATGAGCACTAATACAGCTGTATGATATGTGCCTGTCAGCCAGTGAGCACTAATACAGCTGTATGAGATGTGCCTGTCAGACAATGAGCACTAAAACAGCTGTATGATATGTGCCTGTCAGCCAGTGAGCACTAATACAGCTGTATGAGATGTTCCTGTCAGCCAGTGAGCACTAATACAGCTGTATGAGATGTTCCTGTCAGCCAGTGAGCACTAATACAGCTGTATGAGATGTTCCTGTCAGCCAGTGAGCACTAATACAGCTGTGTGAGATGTGTCTGTCAGTCAGTGAGCACTAATACAGCTGTATGAGATGAGTCTGTCAGCCAGTGAGCACTAATACAGCTGTATGAGATGTCCCTGTCAGTCAGTGAGCGCTAATACAGCTCTATGAGATGTGTCTGTCAGTCAGTGAGCGCTAATACCGCTGTATGAGAAATGCCTGTCAGCCAGTGAGCTCTAATACAGCTGTATGAGATGTGTCTGTCAGCCAGTGAGCGCTAATTCAGCTGTTTGAGATGTGCCTGACAGCCAGTGAGCATTAATACAGCTGTATGAGATGTTCCTGTCAGCCAGTGAGCACTAATACAGCTGTATGAGATGAGTCTCTCAGCCAGTGAGCACTAATACAGCTGTATGAGATGTGCCTGTCAGCCAGTGAGCACTAATACAACTGTATGAGATGTGTCTGTCAGTCAGTGAGCACTAATACAGCTGTATGAGATGTGTCTGTCAGTCAGTGAGCACTAATACAGCTGTATGAGATGTGCCTGTCAGCCAGTGAGCACTAATACATCTGTATGAGATGTGCCTGTCAGCCAGTGAGCACTAATACAGCTGTATGAGATGTGCCTTTCAGCCAGTGAGCACTAATACAGCTGTATGAGATGTGCCTGTCAGCCAGTGAGCACTAATACAGCTGTATGAGATGTGCCTGTCAGCCAGTGAGCACTAATACATCTGTATGAGATGTGTCTGTCAGTCAGTGAGCACTAATACAGCTGTATGAGATGTGCCTGTCAGCCAGTGAGCACTAATACATCTGTATGAGATGTGCCTGTCAGCCAGTGAGCACTAATACAGCTGTATGAGATGTGCCTGTCAGTCAGTGAGCACTAATACAGCTGTATGAGATGTGCCTGTCAGCCAGTGAGCACTAATACATCTGTATGAGATGTGCCTGTCAGCCAGTGAGCACTAATACAGCTGTATGAGATGAGTCTGTTAGCCAGTGAGCACTAATACAGCTGTATGAGATGTGCCTGTCAGCCAGTGAGCACTAATACAGCTGTATGAGATGTGTCTGTCAGTCAGTGAGCACTAATACAGCTGTATGAGATGTTCCTGTCAGCCAGTGAGCACTAATACAGCTGTATGAGATGTTCCTGTCAGCCAGTGAGCACTAATACAGCTGTATGAGATGTGTCTGTCAGTCAGTGAGCACTAATACAGCTGTATGAGATGAGTCTGTCAGCCAGTGAGCACTAATACAGCTGTATGAGATGTCCCTGTCAGTCAGTGAGCGCTAATACAGCTCTATGAGATGTGTCTGTCAGTCAGTGAGCGCTAATACCGCTGTATGAGAAATGCCTGTCAGCCAGTGAGCTCTAATACAGCTGTATGAGATGTGTCTGTCAGCCAGTGAGCGCTAATTCAGCTGTTTGAGATGTGCCTGACAGCCAGTGAGCATTAATACAGCTGTATGAGATGTTCCTGTCAGCCAGTGAGCACTAATACAGCTGTATGAGATGAGTCTCTCAGCCAGTGAGCACTAATACAGCTGTATGAGATGTGCCTGTCAGCCAGTGAGTACTAATACAGCTGTATATGATGTGTCTGTCAGTCAGGGAGCACTTATACAGCTGTATGAGATGTGCCTGTCAGTCAGTGAGCACTAATACAGCTGTATGAGATGTGTCTGTCAGCCAGTGAGGACTAATACAGCTGTATGAGATGTGCCTGTCAGCCAGTGAGCGCTAATACAGCTGTATGAGATGTGCCTGTCAGCCAGTGAGCACTAATACAGCTGTAGGAGATGTGTCTGTCCGTCAGTCAGCACTAATACAGCTGTATGAGATGTGCCTGTCCGTCAGTCAGCGCTAATACAGCTGTATGAGAAGTGCCTGTCAGCCAGAGAGCACTTATACAGCTATATGAGATGTGCCTGTCAGCCAGTGAGCACTAATACAGCTTTATGAGATGTGCCTGTCAGCCAGTGAGCACTAATACAGCTGTATGAGAAGTGACTGACATCCAATGAGCACTAATACAGCTGTATGAGATGTGCCTATCAGCCAGTGAGCACTAATACAGCTGTATGAGATGTACCTGTCAGTCAGTGAGCACTAATACAGCTGTATGAGATGTGCCTGTCAGCCAGTGAGCACTAATACAGCTGTATCAGATGTGCCTGTCAGCCAGTGAGCACTAATACAGCTGTATGAGATGTACCTGTCAGTCAGTGAGGGCTAATAGAGCTGTATGAGATGTGCCTGTCAGCCAGTGAGCATTAATACAGCTGTATGAGGTGTGCCTGTCAGTCAGTGAGCACTAATACAGCTGTATGAGATGTGTCTGTCAGTCAGTGAGCACTAATACAGCTATATGAGATGTGCCTGTTAGTCAGTAAGCACTAATACAGCTGTATGAGATGTGTCTGTCAGTCAGTGAGCACTTATACAGCTGTATGAGATGTGCCTGACAGCCAGTGAGCACTAATACAGCTGTATGAGATGTGTCTGTCAGTCAGTGAGTACTAATACAGCTGTATGAGATGTGTCTGTCAGTCAGTGAGCACTAATACAGCTGTATGAGATGTGTCTGTCAGTCAGTGAGCACTAATACAGCTGTAGGAGATGTGTCTGTCAGTCAGTGAGCACTAATACAGCTGTATGTGATGTGTCAGTCAGTCAGTGAGCACTAATACAGCTGTATGTGATGTGTCAGTCAGTCAGTGAGCACTAATACAGCTGTATGAGATGTACCTGTCAGCCAGTGAGCACTAGTACAGCTGTATGAGATGTGTCTGTCAGCCAGTGAGCACTAATACAGCTGTATGAGATGTGTCTGTCAGTCAGTGAGCACTAATACAGCTGTAGGAGATGTGTCTGTCAGCCAGTGAGCACTAATACAGCTGTATGTGATGTGTCAGTCAGTCAGTGAGCACTAATACAGCTGTATGAGATGTGCCTGTCAGCCAGTGAGCACTAGTTACAGCTGTATGAGATGTGTCTGTCAGTCAGTGAGCACTAATACAGCTGTAGGAGATGTGTCTGTCAGCCAGTGAGCGCTAATACAGCTGTATGAGATATGCCTGTCAGTCAGTGAGTGCTAATACAGCTGTATGAGATGTGTCTGTCAGTCAGTGAGCGCTAATACAGCTGTATGAGATGTGTCTGTCAGTCAGTGAGCACTAATACAGCTGTATGAGATGTGTCTGTCAGTCAGTGAGCACTAATACAGCTGTATGAGATGTGTCTGTCAGCCAGTGAGCACTAATACAGCTGTATGAGATGTGTCTGTCAGTCAGTGAGCACTAATACAGCTGTATGAGATGTGTCTGTCAGCCAGTGAGCACTAATACAGCTGTATGAGATGTGTCTGTCAGCCAGTGAGCACTAATACAGCTGTAGGAGATGTGTCAGTCAGTCAGTGAGCACTAATACAGCTGTATGTGATGTGTCAGTCAGTCAGTGAGCACTAATACAGCTGTATGAGATGTGTCTGTCAGCCAGTGAGCACTGATACAGCTGTATGAGATGTGTCTGTCAGTCAGTGAGCACTAATACAGCTGTATGAGATGTGTTTGTCAGTCAGTGAGCACTAATACAGCTGTATGAGATGTGCCTATCAGCCAGTGAGCACTAATACAGCTGTATGAGATGTGTCTGTCAGCCAGTGAGCACTAATACAGCTCTATGAGATGTGCCTGACAACCTTTGAGCACTAATACAGCTGTATGTGATGTGTCTGTCAACCAGTGAGCACTAATACAGCTGTATGAGATGTACCTGTCAGTCCGTGAGCACTAATCCAGCTGTATGAGATGTACCTGTCAGTCCGTGAGCACTAATACAGCTGTATGAGATGTGTCTGTCAGCCAGTGAGCACTAATACAGCTGTATGAGATGTGTCTGTCAGTCAGTGAGCTCTAATACAGCTGTATGAGATGTGCCTGTCAGTCAGTGAGCACTAATACAGCTGTATGAGATGTGCCTGTCAGTCAGTGAGCACTAATACAGCTGTATGAGATGTGTCTGTCAGTCCGTGAGCACTAATACAGCTGTAGGAGATGTGTCTGTCAGTCAGTGAGCACTAATACAGCTGTATGTGATGTGTCAGTCAGTCAGTGAGCACTAATACAGCTGTATGTGATGTGTCAGTCAGTCAGTGAGCACTAATACAGCTGTATGAGATGTCTGTCAGCCAGTGAGCTCTAATACAGCTGTATGAGATGTGCCTGTCAGTCAGTGAGCTCTAATACAGCTGTATGAGATGTGCCTGTCAGTCAGTGAGCTCTAATACAGCTGTATGTGATGTAACTGTCCGTAAGTGAGCACTAGTTTAATGGTATACTATTATAAATTATCAGCTTTGATTTAAAAAAGTTAAAATATATTTTGTGTCCTTTTAATACAATTTAGTTGCTAAACTGTAATATAATATAGTACAGTATACATTACAATACATTGATGATTATTATTATTACTATTAGAAATTTTGGCATCACTTTTACAATCGCTCCTAAGATATATTGTCTAATACTGCACCTCTAACAGTCCCTAAAGTTTAGAGATTTTCATTATCTTGAAACTACTAGAAGTTGTTTTCTTGTGTCAGTAATATTATAACGTTGCTAACTGGTAGTTAGAGTGATGGATGTAGTAATACTTTTTTGTGAGGTGCGAGTGCTATTCCTGATCTGCTGAAACGATACTGGAGGTTACTTTCATACCGAAAGGTGAAATAATAATGTGCAGATACAGAAAGCTAAAGGGAAACCGGCTTATTTTAAAACTTATAAAGTACTTTTGGAAAAAGTCATTTTAATCGCATAAATCTGAGAACGTAATAAGCTGCTGAGACGGGACTTGGGAGTTGAGTTATTTGTTTTTTTTTACGTGTTGACGTATCATTTTTTCATGCCTTCTTACCTTCGCTCGCTTCTTCCTCTTCCCTGAATTATGCTGAAAAATGTGTTTGTTGTATTACTTCTTTTCTTCCAAATATTTTTTTATGTACCTGATTTTAATTCCTGTGTCATATTTATATAAATGTGAATAATAAGTTTATTTCTTATCATTTGGCTTTTGTATTGTATGCCCAAGTTCTGTTAAAGGGACATAAAATAGCAAAAGGAAAATGCAGGATTGTGTTACATAATTTTATTGTTGGACTCTTTGTTAGTTTAACACAGGCTAAAGGGTTAAACACATAGCTAAATTTAGCTGCAGAGCATCAATGCACTACTAGGAGCTAGCTGAACACATCTGGTGAGCCAATAACAGGAGGCATATATATGTAGCCACTAATCACCAGCTAGTTCCTATTGCATTGCTGCCCATAAGCTTACCTATGTATGCTTTTCCACAAAAGACACCAAGAGAACAAACTAAATTTGATAATAAAAGTACATTGTAAAAGTCTTTTACAATTTCATACTCTATCAGATCCATGAAAGTGTAACTGACTTAAAGGGATATGGTTCCCAAATATTTTCTTTTGTGATCCACACAGAATATACAATGTTATGGTATCCTTTGTCGAAGAGATACCTAGGTAGGCATCTGGAACACTTCATGACAGGAAATAGTGCGGCCATCTAGTGTGCTTGCAAATAGATAAATTAGAACGTTATTTAAAATTGCAAGCTCTATCTGAGTCATGAATTAACATGTTGGGGTTTCATGTCTCTTTAAATGCCCCTTTTATCAGTCATTTTTGAGCAGGCTAAACTCATATAGCTGTATCCATGGTTATCGGTGTGTCGACCACAGCTCTTATGTCTGTTTCATGATCACTGCCGTATAAACAAAATCACGGACACGCATCTTTGTCTCCTTGTCATGCTCCAAATGTCACCTGTGAAAGATGGAGGTGCATCACATGGTGTCATTAGCGCACAGAGCGTGCACTGGAGGTTAACGTGCGTGTACTTCACATAAGGCTTTATCTCTCTAAAGCACAGGGAGCAGGGGGTCTACATCTGGTTGCCCCACCTGAAAGGTATGCAAGAGTCTAAATAAATGTTAATAATTTATATAGAGCATACAGTTAGCAAAAATACTTCCAAATGTACTTGTGCTATTCAATTCACCTCCTTTTCTTATTCTTTGTTGAAACTTTCCACAGCAGCATACTGAGGTAGGCCGATGACTGCACGTGTCTTGAGCACTACATGCACGCGTCTAAGCCTACCTCAGTATGCTCTCATGAAATGGGGATAGATTTTTACCAAGGAGACGAGAGAAAGATGTAAAATAGGTAATAGAATTAATTAGAATGTTTGTTTAAGCTCTATGCTCTATCTGAATCATGAAAATTTAATTTTGTCTTCCATTTCCCTTTTAAAAGACCACTAAGTACAGTACAAATAAATAATTGACCAATACACAATATAAAGACCATACAATAGCACTTACTTTGAATTTGAAACAAGTAGTAAAATATTTTCTGGCAAATTTCAAAGTTAATCCAATTTCCTCTCCCCCTGTATCATGTGACAGCCATCAGCCAATCACAAAACAAATATATGTATAGACTGTGCACTTTTGCACATGCTCAGTAGGAGGTGGAGACTCAGAACGAGGGCAAATTAAAAGAATGTGCATATTTTGATAATGGAAGTATATTGGAAAGTTGTGCTGTTTTTAAATTGCTTTAATTTAAACTTTATCTGAATCATACAACCTTAATTTAGACTTTAGTGGTCCTTAAAGTCGCTAATAACATTACCAGAAGCATTGTTACAAACAATGAAACATACTTTTGTATACTTTAGGTATAGGGTTTCTGTCCCTTTAATATACACTTGTTGAGCACTGCCTCTGCTTATATAGGGCCAGATTACATGTGGTGTGGTATTTAACGCTCCCACTCGCACGCTAACTCCCCTAGAAGTTAGGTTTTGCGTGCGTCGGGTAGCGCTCGTATTACAAGTTGAAAGTAAAAAGTTTTCACTCGCAAGCTGAACTGATGCGTGCAAAAAGCCAAACTTTGAAAATCACAAACGCATTAATGTATTGCCCCGTAGAAGTGAATGGAGCAAAAGAACTGATCGCAAATTCTCAAGTGCGCTAACCCGACATGAAAATATGAATATTTCACATTCCAATGTTCTTCACTTAGCAGAATTTGTTCTATTTATTCATAAATACATATTTCTATAAATATATGATGGTATTTTGGTACAATATATATCTATACCTGTACCTGTCTCAGCTGAGTGCGTCTATCACTTTTCTTATTTATGCAAATTGCTCTTGGGTCTTCTATTGTTCAGAGAAGAATTGCCTGGTATTTGGGCGCTGGACTGTCATTGGGCAGGGTCAGACTCATATACTATAGGATATTTTTTCTCTGTAAAAAGGCATAGTGTGCTAAAAGAGACTGTACCCTGAGTGGCACTGAAAATGAACAGGCATGGAAGCTATTCTAGCTTTTGTTCTGTCGCAGCTGAGTGTGTCTCTCTTTTCTTATATATTTATTTATATATGTATATATATTTATATATATATATATATATATATATATATATATATATATATATATATATATATATATATATATATATATATAAATTCCTCATGATTATATACAGGTATAGATATATACAGAATATCTATTTATAAAAACATAGAACATATTCTGCTATGTGCAGAACAATGGAATGTAACATATTTACAGTAAATGCACAGTTAAACACTTTATTAAATATGAATATAACTGCAAAGGGCTCCAATGCACTTATATATACAGTGGATATAAAACGTCTACACACCCCTGTTTAAATGTCAAGTTTCTGTGATGTAAAAAAATGAGACAAAGATAAATCATTTCAGAACTTTTTCCACCTTTAATGTGACCTATAAACTGTACAACTTGATTGAAAAACAAACTGAAACTTCTAGGTGGAGGGAAGTAAAAATAAAAAAATAAAATTATATGGTTGCATAAGTGCATAACTGGGGATGTAACTGTGTTTAGAATTGAGCAATCGCATTCAAAAGTTATGTTAAATAGGAGTCAGTACACACCTGCCATCCTTTAAAGTGCCTCTGATGAACCCCAAATAAAGTTCAGCTGCTCTAGTAGGTCTTTCCTGACATTTTCTTAGTCGCAACCTACAGCAAAAGCCATGGTTCGCAGAGAGCTTCCAAAGCATCAGAGGGATCTCATTGTTAAAAGGTATCAGTCAGGAGAAGGGTACAAAAGAATTTCCAAGGCATTAGATATACCATGGAACACAGTGAAGACAGTCATCATCAAGTGGAG